>NC_069504.1:693624927-693859927 GCF_027579735.1 Bombina bombina | reverse complement strand
AATACCAGCGCTGCTTATGTTAGCGGTGAGCTGGCTGAACGTGCTCGTGCACGATTTCCCCATAGGAATCAATGGGGGAGAGCCGGCTGAGAAAAAATCTAACACCTGCAAAAAATCAGCGTTTAGCTCCAAACGCAACCCCATTGATTCCTGAGGGGAAAATATATTTATGTCTACACCTAACACCCTAACATGAACCCCGAGTCTAAACACCCCTAATCTTACACTTATTAACCCCTAATCTGACGCCCCCGACATCGCCGACACCTACATTATATTGATTAACCCCAATCTGCTGCTCCGGACATCGCTGCCACCTACATTATACTTATGAACCCCTAATCTGCTGCCCCCAACATCGCCGACACCTACGTTATATTTATTAACCCGTAATCTGCCGCCCCCAATGTTGCCGCGACCTACCTACACTTCTTAACCCCTAATCTGCCGCCCCCAACGTCGCCGCCACTATATTAAATTTATTAACCCCTAAATCTAAGTCTAACCCTAACCCTAACACCGCCTAACTTAAATATAATTTAAATAAATCTAAATAAAATTACTATTATTACCTAAATAATTCCTATTTAAAACTAAATACTTACCTATAAAATAAACCCTAAGCTAGCTACAATATAACTAATAGTTACATTGTAGCTAGCTTAGGGTTTATTTTTATTTTACAGGCAAGTTTGTATTTATTTTAACTAGGTACAATAGTTATTAAATAGTTATTAACTATTTAATAAACTACCTAGCTAAAATAAAGACAAATTTACCTGTAAAATAAAACCTAGCCTAAGTTACACTAACACCTAACACTACACTATAATTAAATTAATTTCCTAAATTAAATACAATTAAATAAAATTAGCAAAAGTACAAAAAAACAAACACTAAATTACAGAAAATAATAAACAAATTACAAGATTTTTAAACTAATTACACCTAATCTAATCCCCCTAACAAAATAAAAAAGCCCCCCAAAATAAAAAAACCCTACCCTACACTAAATTACAAATAGCCCTTAAAAGGGCCTTTTGCGGGGCATTGCCCCAAAGTAATCAGCTTTTTTACCTGTAAAAAAAAGTACAAATCCCCCCCAACATTAAAACCCACCACCCACACAACCAACCCTACTCTAAAACCCACCCAATACCCCCTTAAAAAAAACTAACACTAATCCCTTGAAGATCACCTTACCGGGAGAAGTCTTCACCCAACCGGGCCGAAGTCCTCAACGAATCCAGCAGAAGTGGTCCTCCAGACGGGCAGAAGTGGTCCTCTAGACGGGCAGAAGTCTTCATCCAGACGGCATCTTCTATCTTCATCCATCCGGCGCAGAGCGGATCCATCTTCAATACATCCGACGCGGAGCATCCTCTTATTCTGATGGCTACGACTGAATGAAGATACCTTTTAAGTGACGTCATCCAAGATGGCATCCCTTCAATTCCGATTGGCTGATAGAATTCTATCAGCCAATCGGAATTAAGGAAGAAAAAATCCTATTGGCTGATGCAATTAGCCAATAGGATTGAGCTGGCATTCTATTGGCTGATTGGAACAGCCAATAGAATGCCAGCTCAATCCTATTGGCTGATTGGATCAACCAATAGGATTGAACTTCAATCCTATTGGCTGATCCAATCAGCCAATAGGATTTTTTTCTACCTCAATTCCAATTGGCTGATAGAATTCTATCAGCCAATCGGAATTGAAGGGATGCCATATTGGATAACGTCACTTAAAGGTACCTTCATTCAGTCGTAGCCGTCGGAAGAAGAGGATGCTCCGCGTCGGATGTCTTGAAGATGGACCTGCTCCGTGCCGGATGGATGAAGATAGAAGATGCCATCTGGATGAAGACTTCTGCCCGTCTGGAGGACCACTTCTGCCCGTCTGGAGGACCACTTCTGCCGGATTCGTTGAGGACTTCGGCCTGGTTAGGTGAAGACTTCTCCCGGTAAGGTGATCTTCAAGGGGTTAGTGTTAGTTTTTTTGGGTGGGTTTTAGAGTAGGGTTGGTTGTGTGGGTGGTGGGTTTTAATGTTGGGGGGGATTTGTAATGTTTTTTACAGGTAAAAAAGCTGATTACTTTGTGGCAATGCCCCGCAAAAGGCCCTTTTAAGGGCTATTTGTAATTTAGTGTAGGGTAGGGCTTTTTTATTTTGGAGGGGCGTTTTTATTTTGTTAGGGGGATTAGATTAGGTGTAATTAGTTTAAAAATCTTGTAATTTGTTTATTATTTTCTGTAATTTAGTGGGGGGTTTTTTTGTACTTTAGCTAATTTTTTTTTAATTGTATTTAATTTAGGGAATTAATTTAATTATAGTGTAGTGTTAGATGTTAGTGTAACTTAGGTTAGGTTTTATTTTACAGGTACTTTTGTATTTATTTTAACTAGGTAGTTATTAAATAGTTGACTCAAAGGGGCCGATTTATTATGGCCCGAATGGGGCCAAATACCCCTTTTTCCGTGAGAGCCTTCAGGCTCGCCAGAAACAGGAGTTAAAGTAACAGTCTACCATAGAATTGTTATTGTTTTAAAAGATAGATAATCCATTAATAACCCATTCCCCATAACCAACACAGTTATATTAATATACTTTTTACCTCTGTGTTTACCTTGTATCTAGGAACCTTATTCCAGCCCCCTGATCACATGACTGTGACTGTTTATTATCTATTGTCTTAAATTTTGCATTGTTTTGTGCTAAATCTTAAATACCCCCCTGTGCCTGAACACAGTGTTATCTATATGACCCACGAGTACTTTCTGTCTCTTTGTGTTGAAAAGAGATTTAAAAAGCATGTGATAAGAGGCAGCCCTCAAAGGCTTAGAAATTAGCATATGAGCCTACCTATGTTTAGTTTAAACGAAGAATACCAAGAGAAAAAGCACATTTTATGATAAATTGGAAAGTTGATTAAAATTAAAAGTCCTATCTGAATAATGAAAGTTTAATTTATACTAGACTCTCCTTTTAAGAAGCAGCGGTCTTAAGAATGCAGCTCCTTATCTCATACGCCTCCTCAGAGGATGCGGACATCAATCACGATCGGGTTGATTGACACCCCCTGCTAGCAGCCGATTGGCAGCAAATTTGCAGGGGGTGGCATTGCACAAGCAGTTCACAAGAGATGTAGGTCCTTGAGGGCATCCACTTCCAATTCAGACCAGATTCATCAAAATTAAAAATATATCTTTTTTTCATCAATCATTTTTGTAAGACAGGGGAAAAGCCTTTGCAGCTTCATTATCTGTACTTGCAGCTTCACCAGACAGCTTAACATTTTGAAACCACTATACCAGCCACCGCTTGCACTAAGGGAAGGTACTTCTGCTGGATTTTGAGCTTTGTTCTTAAGGTCTTCATATATTGCTAAGACTTTCTCTTTAATTATGAGAAAGCTTGTCCCTAATCTTTTCTTTGTTTGGTCTTCAATCCACACACTTAACAAACGTTCCATTTCTTTATATCTAGTTTATTTTTTGCATTTTTTATTTTTTCTGCATTATCGCTGATTGTACGCAGTGTGGACTCTAAGCCAGTTGCACGAACAATGTCAAATGGTTTATAATTTCTTTCAAAGCGCTTTATAATTCCAACCTTCTCTTCAATAGTTAAAACTTTTTTTCACTAACATGCTTGACACTAGCATGCTTGTCAGCAGGGCATTTTGGGGTATTTTTTTCACCATGCTTATTCATTTTTACACTTACAAAATATGCCACACCAAATAGGAAGAACATCACCATACATTGATGAATTTCCACTCCACATGCTTCTTTAGTTCCACCAAAAAACGCATATGAACCAACACGATTATCGCATTATAAGACAACATTCCCCTATTTAATTATTGCCTATAACTAATTTGCATTACAAAAACACTTCTTGAGGCCTATGTATCAAAGGTCTTGCGGACCTGATCCGACAGTGCGGATCAGGTCCGCAAGACCTCGCTGAATGCGGAGAGCAATACGCTCTCGGTATTCAGCATTGCACCAGCAGCTCACAAGGGCTGCTGGTGCAACGCCGCCCCCTGCAGACTCACGGCCAATCGGACGCCAGCAGGGAGGTGTCAATCAACCCGATCGTACTCGATTGGGTTGAATTGTGGCAATCTCTGTCCGCCTCATCAGAGCAGGTGGACAGGGTTATGGAGCAGCGGTCTTTAGACCGCTGCTTCATAACTGCTGTTTCTGGCGAGTCTGAAGACTCGCCAGAAACAAGGGTCCACAAGCTCCATACAGAGTTTGACAAATGGGCCCCCTTGTATCAGAGCATACTATACTATAGTGGGAACTTGTTTGCACTTCCCCAGCGCCAGCATAAAACACTAATTTACTTAACAGAAAAGTTATCTTACTAAACTAGAAGCAATTACAAGTTAGAATATAGCAAAAACATTTCATTTTAATTAGGGATGCACCGAAATTTCGGTCTCAGAAACGTTTATTTCAATTTTTTCCCTGTTATTTTCTGTAAAATCATTGTGTAGCATATTTCAAATTTGATGCTAGCCTAGAGCTGCTGTTTGAGTTAATTACTTGACTTAATACCGGTATTTTGCATATAATAATTGTTTTCTAGGACTATACTTTATTTTGATAATTGGTAAAAATAAAACAAAAAAAAATGTTAAATCTGATTCGGTTACAATTAATTAAATAAAGAATAATACAGTATATTGATATATAATGTTGTGTAGGAAAGTATCGAAATTTTGGTCGCAGAAACATTTTGGCTGAAAATGGCATTCAGTTTCGTTTTTTTTTTTGCCTAGTTTTTTCTTGGTAAAATTATTGTGTAGCATATTATTGTTTAAGATATTTTTTGTCCAATTTTAGTCTGTTACTTTTAATAAAAGTGTGGTTATTTTATTTTATTGGCTTGCAGTTTTTCAGTTCAGATTCATTCATTAAATAGTCTAATTATGAAAAAAACTAAAATATATATTTTAAAACAGTTGCTTAAGAAAACATAAATAAAAAGAGAGAAGTGCTCAACCTGGAAACAAACAATAGCTTAATAGCTTGTTATATGGCTAGTTACTACCCAAGGAGCAGCGTCTTTTTGCTCAACATGTGCCTTTCACAGAGAAGAACTTTCCTGAAGCATATCAGTCTGATCCTGACTTTACAGTACAGTCCAGCCCCGAAATACCAGGCAATCCCTCTCTGATCGAGAGAAACAACAAAACCCCAGACGTACGTTTCGGCCTATTGTGGGCCTCGTCAGTGAGGTGCAGCCATATCCCTCTAGGCACACTGAGCAACGGGTCCACTTCTGGATTCCCGCATCACACTTAGGGAGACTTAAGAAAACATGTTTACAGTAGACTTTATATAGGCATTTGAAATAATTTGTTTAAAAAAAGTCATTTTCGGTTTTTGGCCAAGGGCATTCTGAATTTTCAGTTTCGGTTTAGAGTTTTCATTTCGGTGCATCACTAATTTTAATTTGTATTTGCATCAAACTTAGAATTTATGTCAGTGCTAAGTGCTCCATGTTAACCTCACTTTACCCTGTGGAATTCTCTATCCCAGAGAGCCTCATTACTTTCAAGGGGGTCACCTCTTATCTCTCTGGGACTTCCAGGTTTGGTCCCTTTTCTAAGATAATTAAGTGAATTCTGTCCCTGTGAAGCCTGCACTATAATATAACTATATGTCAGAGTTTTTGAGAATCGGCCCTAAGTCCTTTTTCACTGCAGGGATTTACCACCTCTATGCTTGAAATACTGATTTGAAATAAACTGCCCCTAAAGCTCTCTGGTCTGGGGAGATTCTATTAGATGCTTTGTCAGTACTACGAGGCCCCTCAGGGATTGTTTTAAAGTAATAGCCAATATCCAATGATTCTAGAGAATATTTGAGAATCTAGACTTAAAGGGACAGTCTACAACTTAGTAGTTAAATACCCCCTGCTCCCTTTCTATATCATGCAGCAGTAACAGGTGAAAAAGTTATTTAAAAATGACTTTTGTTTCTGCCCCCTAATGACATCACGATCTGGGCTGCATCTATGCACTCAGTCTGACAGTCTGTTGAGTACAATTAGTGAGTCTTTGAATGACGTCATCAGTGGGCAGAGCTTGGCAGCCATTTCAAAGCAACCAGAAACAAAAGTCATTTTAAAATTACTTTTTTACTGTTCCTGCTGCATGATATAGAAAGGGCTCAGGAGGATATTTGCAGCTTAATCTAAAGTAAGACTTTAGAATAACTAAGGTGTAGACTGTCCCTTTAAATGCACTGTATTCAAACATACAACAGTTTTAGTAGAGCCAGTTGACACACAATATTTTGCAGCTTACAGGAATTGCAGCAGGTACAGCCGCTTTCTTACTGAATTCAATAAGAACAGCTTCAGGAGGCATACAAGGTGCTAGCTCACACAACTCAGTGAGCTTTACTGGCTGATACATCAAAGTGTTGTCATATCATTTGCTATGTGTACTACATATCTAAACCATAAAGAACATTTGTGCTTCAACAAGACTACAATTATTTTTCAAAAATAATCTATTTTTTCAATAAATCTCTATCTGTACACATGGGGTTTTGAAAAGCCTAAACTTTGCTAAATAAGCCAGCGATACTCAGCTAAAAAATGACAAAAAGGTGGCAGCATTTCAGCAAATAAATACTGCTCATACAAATGCTCAGCCTTTTTTGTTCTGATCCAGTTAAATTCTTTTAAAACTTACACTGATCTTTAAAAAGGCAACTAAATATTATACAATGAAAAGCCAATCATATATGTCCTTTGGTGAATGGAAATTTTCTCTTACTTTCTACTTTTACTTCAAATGTACACCTGAAACATACTGAAAAATACGGCATTATAAGCATTTCATTAGCTGTGTGTACAAACCAATCCACTACTGATATTAAATCATGTCTCTGGTGTGCCACGTGAGATAATTTACTTTACACACTACTGATATTAAATCATGTCTCTGGTGTGCCACGTGAGATAATTTACTTTACACACTACTGATATTAAATCATGTCTCTGGTGTGCCACGTGAGAGAATTTACTTTACACTCTACTGATATTAAATCATGTCTCTGGTGTGCCACGTGAGATAATTTACTTTACACACTACTGATATTAAATCATGTCTCTGGTGTGCCACGTGAGATAATTTACTTTACACACTACTGATATTAAATCATGTCTCTGGTGTGCCACGTGAGAGAATTTACTTTACACACTACTGATATTAAATCATGTCTCTGGTGTGCCACGTGAGAGAATTTACTTTACACAAAAAAAGTAAAAAAATGCAAAATAAAAAAAGATGTAGTTCATACACTATTAACCATTAAAAAAAAAGTAAGCATTTTCAGAATAGAATATAGAACAGGAGGGTAGGCAACCTTTTTGCATGAGAGGCCATTTTGGAATTGTTTTCACTCAAGGGACCAATTGATAAAATGTTAGCACTACCCTTTAAAGGGACACTGAACCCAATTTTTTTCTTTTGTGATTCAGATAGAGCATGCAATTTTAATCAACTTTCTAATTTACTCCTATTATCAATTTTTTTTCATTCTCTTGGTATCTTAATTTGAAAGGCAAGAATGTAAGTTTAGATGCCGGCCCATATTTGGTTAATAACCTGGGTTATTCTTGCTGATTGGTGGATAAATTCATCCACCAATAAAAAAGTGCTGTCCAGAATACTGAACCAAAAAAAGAAGCTTAGATGCCTTCTTTTTCAAATAAAGATAGCAAGTGAACGAAGAAAAATTGATAATAGGAGTAAATTAGAAAGTTACTTAAAATTGCATGATTTATCTGTATCACAATAGAAAAAATTTGGGTTCAGTGTCCCTTTAATGAAAAAAAAATGAATACACTACTTAAATCTATGTGATTTGGCTTTCACAGATGACAATTGCTTGGTAGCGTTATTCATTGATGTATCTGTGCTGTTGTAAATATGAATATAGACACATACAGGGTAATTGTTCTGTTCTGTTAGTTACAAACTCATAAGTATACAAAAGGAATGAAACATTTGAAAACTCCAAGATCAGCACCTTAGCACACACCTGCTGCAAATCTTGAATCTGTATTTGTATGCTGTACAAACTGATTTACAGACAAGGGTCCAAGATCAGTATCACAAACAGAATGTGCAGACCTCAATTTTTAGTAATTTTATTCTGAAGCTGCTTAAAAAAGTTATATCCCTCTAAAGTGATGTAGTCTTTTGTTAAATAGTTTTTTACTCAACATCAGACACTTAAAGGCACAGTCTAATGGAAAATGAAAGTGCAGTCATTCCCTAGAGCAGTGTTTTCAACCAGTGTGCCGTGAGAGATCCTCAGGTGTGCCGCGGCAGACTGACATCAGTGCGGCGGTGTCCCTCTTTCAAATTTTGAAATATAGGGAGGTATGTGACAGGCTCATCAGGCATCATTTACAACCATGATATTGACATTCATTCACAGACAGTCATTATTATTGTTTGTGAATGAATGTCAATATGTCATGTATAGTTTGTAGGAGGCATGGCATGACAGCACAGTGTGTGTGTGTGTGTATATATATATATGTGTGTGTGTGTGTGTGTGTATGTATATATATATATATATATATATATACTGTATACTGTATATATATCCTGTATTAGGCTACAATGTGTGATTTTGTAAAATTTTGGGATGGTGGTGTGCCACAGGATTTTTTTATGTAAAAAAGTGTGCCACGGCAAAAAAAAGGTTGCAAATCACTGCCCTAGAGTATTAAACACTAGTGTCCAATTCTAACAATCGACTAGATTACGAGTGGCGTGCAAACTGCTGCGCAAGTGCAGTATCGTTTTTTGTTTATGTTATTAAAGGACTGGTGAGGCTAGAGAGGCTGAAGACGCTTGAGGGGGCCTAACAAAAAAACATACCGCACTTGCCCTGCAGTTTGCGCGCCACTCGTAATCTAGGCGAATATGTTTAGGTTTTGCAAAGACGTTAAATGCATAGCTAAATTCTAACTTGAAGCTGCATCACAGAGCGAGTGATTGTGAACTACATATTTATGCTGCTCTTAATTGGAACACCAGCCATCTACTGTTCAGGGCCTGCGATGTGTTGTAGTTCTTCTGAGTGGGACGCTGGCTTTAAACATAGTATGAAAGGAATATTAGAGCAAAAATAACATTCTCCAGCAAATGAGAGCACTTTATTTTTCTTTGCCTTTAATATAGTAACTACCGTTTGTATTTTACAAGAAAAAACTTGGTTATGTGTAATTAAGGTTTGGTAATTAATTTACTAATGAATGTATTAAAGGCATTAAAATCTAAAATAAAACTTTAAGGTGAACTTCAATAAATTAAAAACCCAAAGCTTGATGGCAAGTGCAAAGTTCAAAAATATGGCAAAAACCACTATGACCAAAGCTGCATTCAACAGAAAAATTACAATTAAAATGGTCAACAATGTTAAATTGCTGAAAATGATGAAAACAGTTGGTATTTATAAACATTTGTAATAATATTACTTTCCTTTTGACTTGTCCACTCTGACACATTGAAAGGGCGCCACCATGTGTTTGAGACAAGAGATACCACTGCTAAATGAGCAAGAGTATACTGTAGACAATAGTCAAGTTATAACCAAACTTATGCTAATAACGACATTATTTTTTGCAAGTCAATATAATATAGCTTAAGCTTAAATAGTTTGACAAGGTTTCATTAAATATAAACATTTTAAAAGTTCTACAAATAATATGTAGATAGCTATGCACTAATACTTGAGTAGAATTATTCAGTCTAGTGAAACAACCCATTATTCTTCGGGGAAAAAATATATGGGAAAACGGGAACATGCCAGTTACAGAATCATGTAACACAATTTCTTTGTACTTAAAATAAAAATATTCAAATTCCATTTGTTTGGAAGTTGACACTCGTACCTCTTCCATTTTTTTTTCAAGGCCTTTCTCTTTTTTGTATCCTTTGATTCCTTCTCTATTCTTTCGAGGCTGATATCTTTATTTATAAAGAACCAGATAAACTCCAAAATCCACACAACCTTGTGCGCAGTGACAGTGTAAAGCCCTCAAGTGTCCAAAAGAGAGGGTGAAAGTCTGGGAGTAAAAATTGTCGTCATGCAAGGTATTTATTGCGCTTGGGTATAATCCTGCGATAAGTGCGACGCTCTGAGATATTGCGCTTAACCTTAATTACCACAGGGGAACTCTCTGGGTTAAGTGAAGGGCTGGAGTGAGACCTTTTTAATCCACAGCCTTCCTGTTCTGACCCATCGGGCTCAGTTAGCAGAGACTCCCAACTACTGATATCTTCACTGCCATTTTGTATGCATAAGGCCAAAAGCTTCACGTAGGTTTCATATCTGGATTTCTAAAAAACAAAAATAAATATATAGATTTATATCTGTAACATTATCTCAAGGCTGAAGGACACACAAACAAGCTCTGTTGCCATTGACTTCAATCCTGCTAAATGCTGCACAGTGATTGCTTAATCAGTGCAGAAGCTAATTTATATTTCTCTCTAACTGGCCACAACAAATGAGTTGAGCTAATTAACACTAAAAAGGCTTTTCAAGGACTGTGTCCCTTGTCTGCAAAAACAAAATGACTGTTTTAAATGCTTATAAAACATTTATTTTGTATGTAGTTCTTTTTCAATGTAGTAATAGGCTGCATTTTATACACACACATACAGTGTGTGTATATATATATATATATATATATATATATATAGATAGATAGATAGATAGATAGATAGATAGATAGATATATAGATTCAGATAAGTGCACTCTCACTCCAAACAACTTGCAGGTGCTTGGGTGGATATTATCTCAAATAAATACAATGGACCCAGCACTAACCCTTCACCTGTGTATTTATTAGTGACGTTTCAGGGAACAACTTAAATGCAGTTTTATACACACTTATGTCCTTACACCTGTTTCCTGCCATCACTAATATATACTCACTTTACTTCCTCCTCATGCTCACTTGCATCACTGCACCCACATCCTGCTCTGCATCTCCCTTTCACTCTGCATTCTCATCCACATATTTTGTTACACTACAGTTCCATCCATCTCAATCACTCACGCTCATACCTGTCAGCTAAATGCTTTTCTAGACCATTTTAGGTTTAATCTTTCTGTAATCAGCTTCTTGTCTGGCCTGCTCCTCACCTCATATCGCAGGTATTCTTCTCTCAGATGATAATCCTCCCAGTCTCGTGCTTTGCTACTCTGGTCTGGTAGATTGCGCTGGTGCTCTGTAAGATCATCTGTAAATGCATCCATCAAGGATTCATGTGACTGCAGCTGCTCTTCCTTTACAAAACATAACAGCCGTCATTTACACAAACACAGTATTAGTTTTAAAACGCGCCCCATAGAAGTCTAACATGTGAGGGATTTAGAGCTCCCTCACTATCGGACATCAAGATGTTAGCGTGCTCTAGGGTTTCGCTCAAGCACTACTAGACTACTTTGAACTTGTAATATGAGCGCTACTGATGTAACCTAAAGACAGTAAAGTCAAAATTAAACTTAAATTGACTGCATAAGAAAATGGAATTTGAAACAACTTTCCAATTTACTTCTATGATCAATTTTGCTTAGTTCTTTTGGTATCGTTTATTAAAAAATAATAGTAGGTGAGCTCAGGAGCTTTCATGTGCTGTGTCTGCATCATTGTTTATTGCAGTGTAATACAATGTAGCAGACTGCTAAAGACATGCATATTCCTAAACTCCTATCAGCCTACCTAGATGTATTCTTCAACAAAGGGTGCTCACTAACAAAGCACATTTGATAAAAGTAAATTGAAAAGTTGTTGTGACTTTAAGCACAATAGGGTACAATAATGCTAATATTTTTGCACTCCACTTGAAATATACGCCCAAATAGGTTGTATTAAATCAGGTAACACAGCTCTACAACACAGGACAATCCTGGTACTTTTATACTGGTGATATATTTTTTCCATGACATTTTTCATGAAATACAAAAAAAATATATGAATACAATAGTCATAAATATATACATTTATATAATTTATATTTTCCATGGTGTATTATAAAACCACAAGTTGCTACATTACTTGCATGACAAATAATACATTTTTGTTGGGATGGAAACTTCTTCATAAGTGAGATACGTTTTTTTGTTTTGTTTTTAAAACCCATATGAAGTGAAAATCATTCAAATTTCCTCCTACATACAAAAATCAAATCAGGTACTGCACTAAAATGGACAATTTTCTACAAAAAAATAATTGCTAAAATAGCTGATGAAAATACTACCATTCATCAAAAATAGAGCAAGTGATATAAGCACCAGCAATGTGATCCCTTTGTTGTTAAAGGGACAGTCTACTTGAAAATATTTATTGTTTAAAAAGATAGATAATCCATTTATTACCCATTCCCCAGTTTTGCATAACCAACACTGTTAGATACAAGGTAATCACAGAGGTAAAAAGTGTATTAATATAAGCCTCTGCAGAATATCCCCTTATCTTAGTGCAGTTTACAGACTTGCATTTTAGCCAATCAGTGTTTACTCATTCGTAAGTGAGTACAGTGTTATCTATATGGTACATATTAACTAGCCTTCTCTTGCTGTGAAAAGCTTATAAAATGCACTGAGATAAAGGCTGCCTGGAAGCGCTTAGAAACAGGCAGATATTTAGGACCAGATTAGGAGTGGAGCTAAAAATTGCATTTTTGCTAGCACAATATTTGCGCTTCACTCGTAATACCAGCGCACGCAATTGTGGGCTGGCATTAGACGTGACCCGTAATGCGAATGCCGCATCACATGGATGCTTTGCGTGCTTCCATAGGCTCCAATGTGAGCCTCGTTCTGATGCCATCATACATGGCCCAGCGAAGGGGGGAAGTCGCTCAGCGATGGGCAGCAAATTTAAAATATATATGTATATGAATATATACATATATTTGTATGTGTTTATATGTGTATATACACATATTAACACATAAATATATGCATTTACATATATATTAACAGTTTTAACAAAGTCCCCATAGACCACAATGTAAAGGCACCCTTCACCTCACTTTAACCCCTTATAACTGCTTTGTGCAATAAATAAAGATGCTACTATATATATATATATATATATATATTTTTTTAAAGAACACCACTTAATTTTGGGGGCAATTGGTGCACATTTTTAAAATTAACCAGAGATCTGATCCATGGTTAATTTTCGGTGAGCTAATAACCAGCCACCTTAATTTGCCCATTTACAGGTGCGCGATAAATTAGCACTCCACTTGTAATCTAGCACTTAGAGTTTTAGTCATTTTAAAGTATATTAATATAGCAATATTGGTTATGCAAAGCTGGGGATTGGATAATAAAGGTGTTAACTTTCTTTTTAAACAAACACATTTTTGGAGTAGACTGTCCCTTTAAGCTGGAAAGATTAAACTTCTACAATTGGTTATGCACAAACATTTCAAGGAACAATCCATTAACACTGCCACTGTCTCATTTATATAACCATGTTATAGCCATTCTCATATCTTTTCTCATATGCTGTTACGTCTAGACACAATTGCATATATTATTCATTTGTTGATAGATATTTCATTATGTGGCCTCTTTGTATCAAGAGGGTCATTTAGTTCTATACAACTAGCACTGTAAACATTTTTTACATAGACTTACCAGGCCAAGCTTGCACTTAGTAAAAGGGAGTATAGGGCGTACAAATCTCTTCTGAGATCCAATAGCAGCTGGGAAAGGTGGCGAGGAAAACATAGCAGCCACCAGGTTAATGTGAACAATCCAAGAATTCATTTCTTCTGCTGTCCTGAGAAAGTTACAAAGTATTATCATAAAAATACACATGTAGAACATTGTCTTACTTTATATTATCTGAGCATCACATCAGCTTATAATATATACACTGAGCTTTCCATAACTTTTAATATTTAAAACTTTCATCACATGTAGTCATGCACATGTATTTACTGCCAGCTTTCCACACGTGCTATTAAACTATGGTTCATGGCTATGAATAAAGTTTAATAAGGGACATTAGCTGAAAGCTAGACCAACTTGTCTTTCATATTAACAGCTTAACTTTTGCTGTTCTGCAGAAGCGATTATGGAGCTGACAATCAACACTCTTTAGTTTATTGAATTAAAGCCTAATAACATGACCCATCCCTAAAGTAACACAGAAAAGCCACGCTGTACCTTTGGCACACCCACCCGTGACACACATGCAGTGAATGTCCTGAAAGGAAGCGAATGACTGTTGGAGAATTATAATACCACTGCACAAGTTTGCAGGGAGACTGATAACTTTGTTATAAAGCATTTATAACACCGGCGGGTGCTTCACACCTGTGAGCAGATATTTTGTGGACATAGTAGATTTCAGAAATATGAGGCACTCCTTTTTGTGTTTTTCCCCAATCTTTTAAGTCAGTTTCATAGCAGTGGACTCAAAAATTTAGATGAGTGGCAGTAACATAAATAAGAAACCAATGTGTTTTGTAATATATCTTTGACATAAGGCCCCAGAAAGATGGCTTATGACCTCTCTTCTTGTCTTATTCTATTTGCCTCCCATATTCACCCTATCTTGTCTTATTTCTATAATGACCATATCACCCTCTCATATTCTATCACCCTATCATATCCTGTCTGTAGTTAACCAAACATTCTCATAAGTACATATGATATTCCTCACATCCTGTATTGGATACTAATATTCTGCAGCCTCGTTATGTCACAAGTGTTTGTTTTTAAATTAAAAGTTACTTACTGTGCCTGAAAGAGAAAGACACGCCAGTCAGCAGTCTGCAAGCGGAATACGTGGGGTCTCTTGGTATATTCACTGGCTCTTTCAGCCAAAGAGTGATGAACACTGATGACCTCTTCTGGGGACTGGAAGTCTAATCTATACTCATCCTGCATGTAGAGGTGACAAAGAGAAATATATGTTGTTCCATCTATGGCAAAATGGTAGCATAATTCTGTTGATGTGCTATCACATGAGTATTTTTTATAGAGTTTATGCTTTCCTCCTTTATTGTGATCTTCAGCGTGTACTTTCTCAGTATTACCCCTATATATTTACATATATTGCATATTGCAGTAACATATTAAAGTAATTACATTGGGTAGCATGTTGGGTTAATGCAACTAACTTTTTAAGACATTTTCAACTGAGTGGATGAGAAAAACAATGTTTTCCCCAGGACCTATTTAGGACTAGATTACAAGTGGCGCACTAATGTTGGCACGCAATATTGAAATATTGTACCCACTCTAACTTGCACTCGTATTACAAGCTGAAAGTAAACGTGATCGCACAAGAGCAAATTTAGTTGAGTTAGTGTGACTGAAGGGCCAAATTAAAAATTTGCACCAAACACAACATAAATACATTAAAATAAATTATCATAGATATACTATCTAATAAAAATAATCATATAAATATTACAACAAAAATAATTATAAGGGAAAGGTATATGACAAGTGATTTGAATGGAAAGGGCTATAAAATATATATACATATGTGTATACATGTATCTCTTTGTTTATATGTGTATATATGTATGTATATACAAAATTCATTAAAATTATGGTGAAGATAAAAGCATGAGATTAAAATCCCCCATTTCACAAAAGTAAATCAATAGAAATTATTGCACAGGCAATTAGCATATCTAGGCAAGTATCCCCCGCTTGCCTTTACCCAGTAAAATTCCATATACATTTCTACAAATGCAAAAGAGGATTCTGGGTAAGATATGCAAATTAGATATGCAACATCTCAGGCTTTTTGCTTCAGAAACTGTGTTAACACACAGCGGTCCCCTAATGGGGTAAGTGCAGCAAATACAAAAATCACTACTAGACAGCTGTTTCATTCTTATTAGAACTCATCAGTAGTAGATAGATTATTTTTTTTTATCACTGCTAGGTAAAGCTCATTCCAAGGTAAAATCAAAATTCATTAAAATTATGGTGGAGATAAAAGCATGAGATTAAAATCCTCCATATCGCAAAAGTAAATCAATAGAAATTATTGCAAGGGAAATTAGCACATCTAGGCAAGTATCCCTGCGTGCCTTTACCCAGTAAAACTCCATATACATTGTTACCAATGCACAAGAGAGGATTCTGGGTAAGATATGCAAATTAGATATGCAATATCTCAGACTTTTTGCTTCAAATACTGTGTTAAGGGGGGGGGGGCGGAGCCAGCCACAGAAGAGACAAGACACACAATTCATGGGCTC
Organism: Bombina bombina; assembly: GCF_027579735.1. NCBI lineage: Eukaryota > Metazoa > Chordata > Amphibia > Anura > Bombinatoridae > Bombina > Bombina bombina. Next base: position 693,843,625 of record NC_069504.1, on the reverse strand, counting down.
CTGATAAACCATTTGATTTGGGGGTATAAATAATAAATCTCAGCAAAAGTTTCTAATCTATATATTCTGGGAAGAGCAACTAATATAGAGACCCATCTGATGAGAATTTAAACACTTACTACGACATTTATTCGGACCTCAACCATTCGCAACGACCATGAGGTAGCAGTGACTGTTGGCCTTACAGACGCAACCTGATACATGTGGAACTCTATACTACATAACAAAATATGGAGGATTTCTATGTGCAAGTACTAGTACTGCTTGACAATTTTGCAGAGAAGATGCAGCACAGCCTCGTTAACCTAAAACTTACAAAGAGCACCGAGTTTACAAAGGAAGTCGATGCAGTGTGGGTAATGGTGGATGGTATGGACCCTATAGCGAGCACAGACATTGATAATATGGCAGGTTCTATGCTGGAGTTCACCAAGGAGAGCGAGGGACCTCCCACAATATTACAGACTGAAACTCCTCGTGTAAATAACCATCATTTGGAGAGAGCATTTGCAACGACTCAACCCAAGCATGAAGTGGAGACCGACATACTGCACCTACTCATACCCACTCAATCTCCTGCTGTCACCTAATATTCGGACCATATGACAGCTTTGATTTACTCTGTGTTGAGCGAACGAATAGAGCTACGCACCTCTAAACCGTTAACCGCTCCGATTCCCCAGATCATCAAGTCAGCACAGGGAAATGGACTGTGGACACTCATCGAGGTCGCATCCTCGGTCCTGCTCACTTCCCGCTCCAGATCCAGCCTTCTGAGGGGATACTAGTCTGTGGTCATTTATGCGGGGACATGTTAGAATTGGTATGGGCTAGCTGCCAACCTGCACATGGCTTATGGAGATGAGCAGGGGACTCTTCACGGCTCTCTACTTTCCGGATCACCTATAACCACATAGACCCTGTACCAAGTGTCTGGGGTCTAGGTTTGAGCTAGTATGGAGGTTGATAACCATCCGACAATCTAGGTTAAACAGCTGTGTCTGTTATGCTTGTTTATTCAAATCTCATTAAGACGTGTTTTATATAGCAGAATGGAAAAATAGAACACATTGCCTTACAAACAGGTGTGGGACAAAATAGGGCCTCTAATGTGAATTGTGTTGTTATACTTGAAGCTCCTCAAAGATTGAACGATAATGAGTAAAGCAGCATTATGACAATATGTTTACAGTTGTTTGTGAAAGTACTGCAATACCAGGACATTAGTATGTGCTTCAGGGAATTGGAATGCTCACTAAGAAATAACTATTTACGTCTATTACAAGTAAAGCATATGATTCCAGTTACTCTGCATTGCCCTCATAGTTGCACCTGACACATGCTTATCTGGGCATAACTGAAATAAATGAATGCACTGGTTTGCAACGTTTTCTTATACTGCTAAATAACTACACTTTAGACTTGTTGTACCTAGTATATCATACTACAATGTCCCCAGAACAGTCACTACTCACAAAATTATTAGATTCATTTATGTTCTTATTTAATATATACATGTTTACATTTCTCATGTTTGAGAAATACGCTAACTCCCTAAGGCCTAGATTTAGAGTTCGGCGGTAGCCGTCAAAACCAGCGTTAGAGGCTCCTAACGCTGGTTTTGGGCGCCCGCTGGTATTTGGAGTCAGTGATTAAAGGGTCTAACGCTCACTTTTCAGCCGCGACTTTTCCATACCGCAGATCCCCCTATGCCATTTGCGTAGCCTATCTTTTCAATGGGATCTTTCTAACGCTGGTATTTAGAGTCGTTTCTGCAGTGAGCGTTAGAGCTCTAACGACAAGATTCCAGCCGCCTGAAAATAGCAGGAGTTAAGAGCTTTCTGGCTAACGCCGGTTTATAAAGCTCTTAACTACTGTACCCTAAAGTACACTAACACCCATAAACTACCTATGTACCCCTAAACCGAGGTCCCCCCACATCGCCGCCACTCGATTAAAATTTTTAACCCCTAATCTGCCGACCGCCACCTACGTTATACTTATGTACCCCTAATCTGCTGCCCCTAACACCGCCGACCCCTATATTATATTTCTTAACCCCTAACTTGCCCCCCACAACGTCGCCGCAAGCTACTTAAAATAATTAACCCCTAATCTTCCGACCGCAAATCGCCGCCACCTACGTTATCCCTATGTACCCCTAATCTGCTACCCCTAACACCGCCGACCCCTATATTATATTTATTAACCCCTAATCTGCCCCCCTCAACGTCTCCTCCACCTGCCTACACTTATTAACCCCTAATCTGCCGAGCGGACCTGAGCGCTACTATAATAAAGTTATTAACCCCTAATCCGCCTCACTAACCCTATCATAAATAGTATTAACCCCTAATCTGCCCTCCCTAACATCGCCGACACCTACCTTCAATTATTAACCCCTAATCTGCCGACCGGAGCTCACCGCTATTCTAATAAATGTATTAACCCCTAAAGCTAAGTCTAACCCTAACACTAACACCCCCCTAAGTTAAATATAATTTTTATCTAACGAAATAAATTAACTCTTATTAAATAACTTATTACTATTTAAAGCTAAATACTTACCTGTAAAATAAATCCTAATATAGCTACAATATAAATTATAATTATATTATAGCTATTTTAGGATTAATATTTATTTTACAGGCAACTTTGTATTTATTTTAACCAGGTACAATAGCTATTAAATAGTTAAGAACTATTTAATAGTTACCTAGTTAAAATAATTACAAATTTACCTGTAAAATAAATCCTAACCTAAGATATAATTAAACCTAACACTACCCTATCAATAAAATAATTAAATAAACTACCTACAATTACCTACAATTAACCTAACACTACACTATCAATAAATTAATTAAACACAATTCCTACAAATAAATACAATTAAATAAACTATCTAAAGTACAAAAAATAAAAAAGAACTAAGTTACAGAAAATAAAAAAATATTTACAAACATAAGAAAAATATTACAACAATTTTAAACTAATTACACCTACTCTAAGCCCCCTAATAAAATAACAAAGACCCCCAAAATAAAAAATTACCTACCCTATTCTAAATTAAAAAAGTTACAAGCTCTTTTACCTTACCAGCCCTGAACAGGGCCCTTTGCGGGGCATGCCCCAAGAATTTCAGCTCTTTTGCCTGTAAAAAAAAACATACAATACCCCCCCCCCAACATTACAACCCACCACCCACATACCCCTAATCTAACCCAAACCCCCCTTAAATAAATCTAACACTAAGCCCCTGAAGATCTTCCTACCTTGTCTTCACCATCCAGGTATCACCGATCCGTCCTGGCTCCAAGATCTTCATCCAACCCAAGGGGGGGTTGGCGATCCATAATCCGGTGCTGAAGAGGTCCAGAAGAGGCTCCAAAGTCTTCCTCCTATCCGGCAAGAAGAGGACATCCGGACCGGCAAACATCTTCTCCAAGCGGCATCTTCGATCTTCTTCCATCCGGTGCGGAGCGGGTCCATCTTGAAGCAGGCGACGCGGATCCATCCTCTTCTTCCGATGTCTCCCGACTAATGACGGTTCCTTTAAGGGACGTCATCCAAGATGGCGTCCCTCGAATTCCGATTGGCTGATAGGATTCTATCAGCCAATCGGAATTAAGGTAGGAATTTTCTGATTGGCTGATGGAATCAGCCAATCAGAATCTAGTTCAATCCGATTGGCCGATCCAATCAGCCAATCAGATTGAGATCGCATTCTATTGGCTGATCGGAACAGCCAATAGAATGCGAGCTCAATCTGATTGGCTGATTGGATCAGCCAATCGGATTGAACTTGATTCTGATTGGCTGATTCCATCAGCCAATCAGAAAATTCCTACCTTAATTCCGATTGGCTGATAGAATCCTATCAGCCAATCGGAATTCGAGGGACGCCATCTTGGATGACGTCCCTTAAAGGAACCGTCATTAGTCGGGAGACATCGGAAGAAGAGGATGGATCCGCGTCGCCTGCTTCAAGATGGACCCGCTCCGCACCGGATGGAAGAAGATCGAAGATGCCGCTTGGAGAAGATGTTTGCCGGTCCGGATGTCCTCTTCTTGCCGGATAGGAGGAAGACTTTGGAGCACCGGATTATGGATCGCCAACCCCCGCTTGGGTTGGATGAAGATCTTGGAGCCAGGACGGATCGGTGATACCTGGATGGTGAAGACAAGGTAGGAAGATCTTCAGGGGATTAGTGTTAGGTTTATTTAAGGGGGGTTTGGGTTAGATTAGGGGTATGTGGGTGGTGGGTTGTAATGTTGGGGGGGGGGGGTATTGTATGTTTTTTTTTACAGGCAAAAGAGCTGAAATTCTTGGGGCATGCCCCGCAAAGGGCCCTGTTCAGGGCTGGTAAGGTAAAAGAGCTTGTAACTTTTTTAATTTAGAATAGGGTAGGGAATTTTTTATTTTGGGGGTCTTTGTTATTTTATTAGGGGGCTTAGAGTAGGTGTAATTAGTTTAAAATTGTTGTAATATTTTTCTTATGTTTGTAAATATTTTTTTATTTTCTGTAACTTAGTTCTTTTTTATTTTTTGTACTTTAGCTAGTTTATTTAATTGTATTTATTTGTAGGAATTGTGTTTAATTAATTTATTGATAGTGTAGTGTTAGGTTAATTGTAGGTAATTGTAGGTAGTTTATTTAATTATTTTATTGATAGGGTAGTGTTAGGTTTAATTATATCTTAGGTTAGGATTTATTTTACAGGTAAATTTGTAATTATTTTAACTAGGTAACTATTAAATAGTTCTTAACTATTTAATAGCTATTGTACCTGGTTAAAATAATTACAAAGTTGCCTGTAAAATAAATATTAATCCTAAAATAGCTATAATATAATTATAATTTATATTGTAGCTATATTAGGATGTATTTTACAGGTAAGTATTTAGCTTTAAATAGGAATAATTTATTTAATAAGAGTTAATTTATTTCGTTAGATTTAAATTATATTTAACTTAGGGGGGTGTTAGTGTTAGGGTTAGACTTAGCTTTAGGGGTTAATACATTTATTAGAATAGCGGTGAGCTCCGGTCGGCAGATTAGGGGTTAATAATTGAAGGTAGGTGTCGGCGATGTTAGGGAGGGCAGATTAGGGGTTAATACTATTTATGATAGGGTTAGTGAGGCGGATTAGGGGTTAATAACTTTATTATAGTAGCGCTCAGGTCCGCTCGGCAGATTAGGGGTTAATAAGTGTAGGCAGGTGTCGGCGACGTTGTGGGGGGCAGATTAGGGGTTAATAAATATAACATAGGGGTCGGCGATGTTAGGGCAGCAGATTAGGGGTACATAGGGATAACGTAGGTGGCGGCGTTTTACGGAGCGGCAGATTAGGGGTTAAAAGTGTAATGCAGGGGTCAGCGATAGCGGGGACGGCAGATTGGGGGTTAATAAGTGTAAGGCTAGGGGTGTTTAGACTCGGGGTACATGTTAGAGTGTTAGGTGCAGACGTAGGAAGTGTTTCCCCATAGGAAACAATGGGGCTGCGTTAGGAGCTGAACGCTGCTTTTTTGCAGGTGTTAGGTTTTTTTTCAGCTCAAACAGCCCCATTGTTTCCTATGGGAGAATCGTGCACGAGCACGTTTTTGATGCCGGCCGCGTCCGTAAGCAGCTCTGGTATCGAGAGTTGCATTTGCGGTAAAAATGCTCTACGCTCCTTTTTTGGAGCCTAACGCAGCATTTGTTTTAACTCTCGATACCAGAGTTAAATTTATGGTGCGGCCAGAAAAAAGCCTGCGGAGCGTTAGCAGCCCTTTTACCGCCGAACTCTAAATCTAGGCCTAAGAGTGCAAATATAAGTTTGTTATACAGATCAGTAACCGCATTACAACTGCCCCTAATTTGTGTTGTTGTACCCTCTTTAACTTTACCGCACCTTATAACTCATTCTGACAGAATGGTGAAACATCCAGGCCGACTACTACTAGTTAATCATAAGCTGCTATTATATACCTCCTTAATATTATGAGGCCCATTTATCAAGCTCCGTACGGAGCTTGAGGGCCTGTGTTTCTGGCGAGTCTTCAGACTCGCCAGAAACACAAGTTATGGAGCAGCGGTCTAAAGACTGCTGCTCCATAACCCTGTCCACCTGCTCTGATGAGGCGGACAGGAATCACCACAATTCAACCCGATCGAGTATGATCGGTTTGATTGACACCCCTCTGCTGGCTGCTCATTGGCCACAAGTCTACAGGGGGCGGCATTGCACCAGCAGCTCTTGTGAGCTGCTGGTGCAATGCTGAATACGGAGAGCGTATTGCTCTCCGCATTCAGCGAGGTCTGTCAGACCTGACCCGCACTGTCGGATCAGGTCCAACAGACACTTGATAATTCGGCCTCTATATGTGGCTCTACCATGTTAACTAGGGGTCACTGAATTGTGCCCCTTATAACAGTTGGCTATTATGCATATCTTTTCAGTATTTTCCTGTCATCAGGTATACGGCCAATGCCCAGGGGACAGGATATATACCTATGTTTTTTTTATGCCACAATACATCCTATTAACTCAGAAGCAGTCTTAGCCTCACGACTTACCTAGAGGTTCCTTCCTGGCTGACCGCAACCTACTATTCATTGGTGTGTAGATGGTTAGGTTTTGCAAAGCCCACTAGCTACAAAGTAACCATACTGGGCTATTTTTGGAGTTTGGTAGCCCCTCGCTATGGTAACCTATCACCATTTATATATGTACTCTTCTAAATGATAAAATGGTGGCTGGCCCCTGTTCCATCTCCCCCTTCTAAAAAACTAAAAATACTCTGGATTAAACAAATTATGTCCAGAGGCTAAATGCACTGTTTCTCTCGCAAAACACCGCAAATAATTAAAACATCTCTTTATATATTGAAATTAGAACCACGTGCTTATACAATCCTATACCATATGTTTGGGCACTTTATGACAATAATTCTATGATGATGCATGTTTAGCTACATGGTGGTTTTAGTTTAAAATGACTAATATTCTATTACCTCTCTTCCCACATTTTACACGATTTATGTAAAACACTCTATCTAACAACTCTATCAAAGTGGGAAAGTATTCTCTATCATATTCTTGATATGATCATTCCCTTATGCTTGATAACATTGTTCTCCTCCTCTACACAGTAACTCTTTAAAGTGTCGGGGCTCAAGGGTAGCCTCTCTAGGAGTAGGAACACACTCATCTAAAGCCATAAACAAAAATGAGGACAATAGAGGAATTGAGTACAGTCTATACTTGGTTGTTCCTTAAGTAGGTTAATCTATAATCCTGTTAAGTAACATTACAACAACTCTTGTCAATGGTTATTATAACAGTTACTGTTTACTTCCTAATTGCTTTTTCGTTTGTACACCTACAAAAACCTACTGTCCTATATATATATATATACAATTTACTATGATCTACGAGTGGACATTTATGTGGACTTGTCTGTACTGCATTATACTTGTGAATATATGTTAAACCTCAATAAAAAAATAAAAATAAAAAAATACTGTGTTAACACACAGTGGTCCTAATTGCCTGTGCAATAATTTATATTGATTTACTTTTGCGATATGGAGGATTTTAATCTCATGCTTTTATCTCCACCATAATTTTAATGCTGTGATTATTCGTGAGCGAAAGCGCTACATGGTGCACCACTTGTAATCTTGCCATTTATGGGCATACCTCCTGACCACCTGGCTAAAATGTAATGTTAAAATGAGCTAATACATATACAGGGCTAGATTTCGAGTGGCGCGCTAACTGTAGCGTGCAAGCAATATGGGGTATTTCTCGGCCCTTTGCGCACGACAGAAATAGTGTGCATATTACGAGATTAAAGTAAACTCATTCACTTGAGCGAAATCGAATTTAACACACGTCGGGTTAGCAAGACTTCTGAGCTCTGGTTAACTGTTACGCGAGGCAAAAAAAGTGGCATCATGAAAATCTCCTGCTTATATTATCTTGGCAAGTATTGTGCCTTTGAATAAATATTAGAATCTAAACAGTAGTAATAATATTTTGAGCAATTAAAATACACCTCCTTAATTCTGTGTACTAAGTTATGGTGGAGCACTCCCTATGTGGTTTCAAAAAAATAAAATTGCACTCCTGATTCCCAAAATAGAGGAAAGTTGTAATTATTTATTGCCATTTTACATCATGGAAAAGGTCTCTAGTAGCAAAGATGTTTGGGACTGCAATTCTGTGTTGGGGAAGTTCATGACTGTAGATGTCTAGAATAGGAGAGATTATAAATAAGCAACCGAATGTGCATTAATTGTTTCCTTGATTCAGAAGAGTTGTTTTGTGTCTATGAAAGTCTAGCAGTTATTAGCAAATATAATCAGAAGAAAGTGATATATAAATCATATGTGCATTGCTTTTGCTGTACAGTGGTGAAAATTCTGCATTTTCATAGGCAAGTTCACCGTTCACTAAAGAATTTGTGGAAATATTTTTTTAAGGAAATGTCTTACCTTGAGAAAAAACAGTAGCATTCCCTTTAATACTGTATAGAAAGCTTTCCAACTTCGCTTTCCCCAAGGCGCTGCAGAAGACAGAGGGGAGATAACCAGAGAGGCATTAAATGCATTAAGGGCCAGATTAGGAGTGGAGCGGTATTTATTGCTAGAGGTAAGCTTTTTGCATGAGTTGCGTAGTGCTCGTATTACAAAAAGTAAAAACGCTTTCTCTTGCAAGCTAACCCGATGCGTGCAAAAAGCCGAAGTTAGAATATTGCAACCACGTTAATGTATTCTCCCATGGAAGTCAATGGAGTAAAAAAAGTGGAAAAAACCTAGCACCCTACTTGCACGCATATTCTCAGGTGCGCTAACCCGACATGAAAATATGATTATTTCACATTCCAATGTTCTTCACATAGCAGAATATGTTCTATTTATTCATACATACATATTTCTACATATATTTGATGTTTTTTTTTGCTAAAATATATATTTTTATATATATATATCATTTTATATATAAATATATATTTGATGTTTTTTTTGCTAATATATACAGTATATATATATATATATATATATATATATATATATATATGAGGGATATCTATTTATAAATACATAGAACATATTCTGCAGATCATTGGAATGTGACATAGTAAGGGCCCTTTGCACAACCATCACGCCCGGGGGGAAACAACGATTAGTGGATTGCAGATTCGTCATATATCAATCAATTGATCAATATGGCGGGCGGAGGAACAGCGCTTATCGTTGTAGCATTAAAAGGTAAAAAACTAAGATGGCCAGTATAGACTACAAATTTGATGAGTGAAAGTCTCATTCATTTTTTAAATTCTATCCACTGGGGTCTATTTATGATAGTGTGGATGGACATGATACGATGTAGTGTATCATGTCCGCCGCACATCGATAAATGCCGACAGCATACGCTGTCAGCATTTATCATTGCACCTGCAAACTGCTGGTGCAATGCCACCCCTGCAGATTTGCGGCCAATCAGCCGCTAGCAGGGGGTGTCAATCAATCGAATACGATTTCTGTCCGCCACCTCAAAGCAGGCGGACTGGTTATGGAGCAGCGGTCTTTAGACTGCTCCTTCATAACTTCTGTTTCTGGCGAGCCTTCGGAGCTTAATAAATTGACCCCTATGACTTAAATGAGTATGATCAAGTTTATATTCACTTTAATACACTTTTTACCTCTGTGATTGCCTTGTATCGAAGCCTCTGCAGATTCCCCCCTTATCTCAGTGTTATTTACATACTTGCATTTTAGTTAATTAGTATTGACTCATGAATAACTTTATTGGAAGGAGCACAATATTTTCTATATAACACATATGAACTAGCAGTGTCTTGCTGTGAAAAGCTATAAAAATGCACATAGATAAAGGCAATTTGCAGGGGCTTTGAAACAGGCAGAGGTTTAAAGGTTGTAAAGTATACTAATATAACAATGTTTGTTGTGCAAAACTGGGGAATGGGTATTAAAGGGGTTATCTATCTTTTTAAACAATAAACATTTTGGAGTAGCCTGTCCCTTTAAGAAGAATCCACAGGATAATGTTATTTTTTTTGTAAAAACATATTACACTATATATATATATATATATATATATATATATATATACATACATACATACATATACCTCTATATCTATTCCTATATATAGGTATAGATATGTATTTTACATGAACTGTATCCTATATCTAGAACACGCCTCAGTGTTTCCTTGATTTAGATTTTAACGTGACCGGGTTAGCACACATGAAAACTTGGTAAACTTAAGGCGCATTATTGAAATATTACATATAAAATATCAATAAAAATGTATAGATAGTCTTAAAAAATATTAAACATACTGTAAAATATTCTAAATCATCCATAGAATATATTTATATATTTTACAGTATGTTTAATCACTTTAAATAATTTTTATAAGTTTTTTAAATTTTCTATGTAATATTTCAATAACGCATTTTATGATTACTAGGTTTTCATGTGTGCTAACCCGATCCTGTTAAAACCTAAACACGATGCGCAAGACGCATATTTTATATTCTTATGTCCTTCGCATAGAAATGAATGCACTTTTTATTATTATATATTTCTATATATATATCCGATACTGTTCATGTAAAATACATATCTATACCTATATATCGAAAGGGATAGATTTGATAGGTATATCCAGATATATAAAGAAACATGTATTTAAGAATGAAAATGACATATTCTGTTATGGGAAGAACATTGGAATCTGAAATATTAATAATTCATGTCAGTATTAGCAATCTTGAATATACATGGTTTGGTTAGCGCGAGAGTATGGGTGTTAGTTTTTTTTTGTGTGCTGTTTTTGCTCTCCATTGTCTTCTATGGGGCCGATTTATCAAGATCCATAACTTGTCCGCCTGCTCTAAGGCCGCGGACAGAAATCAACCCAATCGAATACGATCAGTTTGCTTGACACCCCCTGCTAGCGGCCACAAATCTGCAGGGGCCGGCATTGCACCAGCAGTTCACAGGCATTTATCGATGTGCAGCAGACATGATACACTACATCGTATCATGTCCGCTCGCACTATGATAAATATACCCCATGGGTGAAGAAGTTAATGCGGTTACAATAATTTGTTGAGCATGTTGGGTTTACGCTCAAGCGAAAACTTTTTATTTTCAACTTGTAATAAGAGCGCACCGAAGCGCATGCAAAAAGCCTCTGTTTAGCAAAATTAATGCACGATCGAGAATGCTGATTTGTGCTCCACTCATAATCTTTATGTCTCCATTCACCCCTGTAACTCCGTTCATTTACACTGGACACTCTTGGTCATTCACTCATGTGCCAGTTTTTCTGATTCAATGGTGTAACTCACTCTGCTCATTCATTGCAACACTCTTTTTCCCAAAGCTTATGGGACTGTGTACTCAATTAAATGATGCACAGTACTATCAGAAAGTATGGTAAAATTCCTGCATGGTTTTCATAAAATAAAGCTGAGAATTCTATACTATAAAATCTATCTCCCTGTTAAATTTTATGATGATTGATGCAATAATTTTGGTCCAATGTTGCAAGCTATGGCTATTTTCCATGAGCTCTAGCAACTGAACCAAATTTGTCAATTTGCAGCCATATAAGTGACTCTTTATTTGCTTACTAACCCCATAATGACAGCCAATACACCCTGTGCAGCATTATTGTTTAAAAAGATCTACAATTCCTTTATAACTCATTCCACAGTTTTGCATAACCAACAATATTATATAAATATACTTTTTAAGTATATCTAAGCTCCTGCAGACAGCCCCTCATCTCAATGCTTTTTACAATTTTGCATTTTAGCCAATAAGCGCTAGTTCTTGTATAACCATTATCATTATCTACGAGAGTGAGCACAATGCTATCTATGTGGCACACATGAACTAGCACTCTCTGGCTGCAAAATTTAAAAAGCTAATAAAAAGCACTGAGATAAGAAGCAGCCTGCAGGGGTTTGGAAACAGGCAATCTTAGAGGTAATACAGTATATTCATAAAAAATGTTGATTATGCAAAGCTGGGAAATGGGTAGTAAAGGCGTTATCTATCTTTTTAAAGTCCCTGAACAGGCAACGTACAGGATACATTGCTGTCATTAAGGGGTTAATGTTTTATGTTCTCTGCGCTCTATCACAATTCAACACTTTGCTCAAGAAATTTCACTCATACAGGTGAGTTAACTAATACACCGGAAAACTACTCAGCTGAAGTTCTTGCAAGACTTAGAGTGACTATGTGAGTCAGGTACTTACTTTTCTTGCCATCAGTGTCTGCATGTACTTTGCGAGATAGCATTCCTCTTCTGTAGATTGGATCATTTATGTCAGGTGCAGGCATGTCCAAAAAGGGGCTGCTTTTCTTCCGGATGGAATGTTTTTCTGGCTTGGGAACCAAAGTATTTGTCAGCTCCCCGTCGTTCCTAAGAATATTGGTTTATAAAATATATTGGAATTTTAAGAAACACTGAAGTAAACAAAGCAAGGAGAACAAATAGATGACATAAATCAGTATACAATCTCTAAACGTCTCAAGAAAATGAAAAAAAGGGTGTAACTATGACTGGAACACCCCCCCCCCCAAAAAAAAAAAGAAGAAGCATTTAAAGTCCAATGAAATCACAGTAACAGTATATACCAAATACAAACTTGGAAATAAAGAGGCAAGAAACTGCAATATTTGCTTATTTTGTTGCGCTATGAATAAAAATGATTGCTTTACTGATACAAATTTTTTTCAATCCCTACATCCTGGATCAACCCCATGATTCCTAAAGTTCTAAAGGTTAACACAGATATAAAACATGGAGAGTTTTATCTTACTGGTGAGTTCTTTTGATTCTTAGGGGTCAATTTATTATTGTGCGAACGGACATGATACGATGTAGTGTAACATGTCCGCTGCACATCGATAAATGCCGACAGCATATGCTGTCGGCATTTATCATTGCACCAGCAGTTCTTGTGAACTACTGGTGCAGTACCGCCCCCTGCAGATTCGCGGCCAATCGGCCGCTAGCAGGGGGTGTCAAACTGATTGCTGTCCGCCACCTCAGAGGTGGCGGACGAGTTAAGGAGCAGCGGTCTTAGGATCGCTGCTTCTTAAATTCTGCTTCAGGCAGAACTGAAGCGGAGTGGGTCGGAAGCAGCATTCGCTGCTTCATAAATCGACCCCTTAGTGATTTGAAACCCATGTATAAAATATAAACAAATTATCATAATATGTATTCAGAATTATAAGGAGAACATATGATTGGTCAGAAGATCACAAAGAGAGGTAAAATATAATTAGGAAGAAGAGGATTTAACGACTTCACTTACAAAGCCCATTCCAGTTTCTGATTGCGGATAGAATGGTACAGCCCCTGCAGAGAGTAAACAGGAATTAAAAATAAATTTTATATATATATATATATATATATATATATATATATATATATATATATATATATATATATATATATATATATATATATATATATATATATATATATATACGTATATATATTTATAAATATATATATACACACACATATACACAAACACACATTATTCTAAATATCCTTAAACCTTCCACAAAATAAGCTATAAATTATATTTGTAAATTATTACAGGCTGAGATCTTACATTACTATTAAAATAAAGACATTTCCCAGACCCGTGGACAAATGAAATTTGATAACAAACAAGGTTTATATGTAAAGTATCTAGCACCTAGAACTTTTTATTGCTCTAACTTTTACAGTTCATATATTAAAGTAAAAGGTTTGATAAGCATTACAAATGATTGGATTTCTTTTAGTGTAAACAAATCAACTTTTTTGGGCCATATTTACCAACTAGGATGACTTTTAATCTTGTATGGTCTGTCCTGTACTAAATAACTAAAACTAAAATAACTGGTGAAATATGCTAAACTTGAATTGGAAATATAAGATTTGCATAACCTTGAAAATCAATAAAAATCAACATCATTTACAAATTTGACATTCATTCATTTTTGTAATAAAAAATCAATATAAAAAAAAATGTATCTGACATGTTCAATTAATTCAGTTTTTTTTCCCCCTAATGCACAAACAACATAGGACAATATCATACTTGAGGCCTTACAACCCCAGACCTTTTTTTTTAATCAAGTAAGAGAACTTCCGAAAGTCACGTTTGTGTGTAAAATCTTATAATGGTTGGTATAGTAGTTTTTACTTTAGCTTCTAGTACGGCCACATTGAAATACGGAGTCAATTTAAGTAATGGAATTAACTTCCAGTCTTTATCGTTTCTATTCTCTAAGTCCACTGATTTCTTTATATTGCTCCTTTCTGCTCCTCCCAAGTGATCTGTGGCACACTCAGCATACAGTCGCTCTGACAATAGATAAAGCAGAGTACCTTAAGAAGTTCCCGAGGGAAATTGCCTCCATTATTCATACCATCTAGGTTATTAATAAACTCCTGCAGACTCATGCACTTCCCAATGTTCTGTTCAAAACCAGAATAGAAAGAAGATTTAATACATAGAAACATATCATTTGACAGCTAAGAATTGCTTAGTTGCATGTGTCTCCTTAAAAATACAGTCTATTTGACCTTTTATTTATGATAGCTCTCTCTCTGTTCCAGCCATTATTAAACTGCCTCTGTATTATCTGCAGAGAGGTTACTTTATCAATCTTTAATAAGTTAATAACAGTACATGACATTTGTGTGTGGGAACAAACGTGTGTATGTCTGTAAGTGCGAGTATGAATGTGTTTTCTGTGTGTGTGAGTATGTGAGTCTGTGAGATTTCTTGTGTAAATGTAAATATGTGTGTTTACATTTACGTAAAGGGTTTCTTTTGTGATTCAGATAGAGCATGCAATTTTAAGCAACTTTCTAATTTACTCCTATTATCAATTTTTCTTCGTTCTCTTGCTATATTTATTTGAAAAAGAATGCATCTAAGCTTTTTTTTATTCAGAACTCTGGACAGCACTTTTTTATTGGTGGATGAATTTATCCACCAATCAGCAAGAACAGCCCAGGCTGTTCACCAAAAATGGGCCGGCATCTTAACTTACATTCTTGCATTTCAAATAAAGATATTGAGAGAATGAAGAAAATGTGATAATAGGAGTAAATTAGGAAGTTGCTTAAAATGTCATGCTCTATCTGAATCACAAAAGAAAAAAAATTGGTTTCAGTGTCCCTTTAAGTGAGGCCCACATCCTATTACAGGTACAAATCACCAAATACGTAATTGTGAAATCAAATCTTATTCTGAAATCCAAACTTTTTAATTATTTTTTTTCTCCTAAAGTGATTGTAAAGTATAACACAATTAGAATAATGGGGGGGGGGGGAGAAGCACTATTGTGGCACACTTAATACTAATAAGGTGTGACAGCTGGAACCATAATCACGGGGGGAACTGGGGGAAACCAGTTGGATAATTAAAACTTGACTTTTACTCAAAATTTATATATAAAAAAGTGTGTGTGTGTGGGGGGGGGGAGGTGAGAATACACATACATTTAAAAACAACTAAAAAACATATAAGGATGACTGCTTCCCGGATGATGGAGATGTACTATTAATTCCCAACCCGGTTAGCACAGAAAGAAGCGCATATCAGCATATATACGGGATGAAGTTCAACTTAAGGTAGCGATAGAATTAAGCTATCAAATCATCAGCCAAAGTAACTGACACCTATTACCGTTTTTTACCTCTATTACAACTACCAGAACTCCAAATCTTATAATTAAGTTTAAGCTATGAGGGTCTTTGAAAAAGCAGTTGCGAAACACGCGTCAGGCGTTCGCACTATTCCCTGTCTGTGTAATTGAGACATTCTCACAACCGCTGTGAACTTTAAGCGGTTCCGGTTCTAATTGGCTCTTATTTAAGTTTAAGCTCTGTCTAGGCAGCTGGCGTTGTGGTAGCTTAGTAATGGTATTAAATTGTAACAGTTCCAGCAAGTTTTGCTGTGAAATTTATAGCTTTAAATCTACGCCAGTCACATTAATATCATTATATAGCTATTGTTGTGGTAGCTTATCAATGGTAATAAACGGTAATAGCTACAACCATTTCTGATGTGAAACTTAATGATAAGATTTGGAGTTCTGGTAGTTGTATTAGAGGTAATAGGTATCAGCCACTTTGGCTGATGATTTGGATATCTTAATTCTATCGCTACCTTAAGTTGAACTTCATCTCTTATATATCTGCTGATATGCGCTTCTTTCTTTGCTAACCGGATTGGGAATTAATAGTACATCTCCATTATTTAGGGAGCAGCCATCCTTATATGTTTTTTTACTTGTTTTTAAATGTATTCTCCCCCCCCCTCTTTTTTTAAATATAGATTTTGAGTAAAAGTTAAGTTTTAATTATCCAACTGCTTTCCCCCAGTTCCTCCCGTGATTATGGTTCCATCTGTCACCCCTTATTAGTATTAAGTGTGCCACAATAGTGCTTCTCCCCCTCTTTATTCTAATTCTATACACAGGCACTAGGCACTGCCCTCCTTTATGTATATATTACTATAGGAGGGATTTAGGAGACAGTTTTGCTCACCCGTACCTCTCTGATTTAATTATCAGGGGATTTTTCTTGCTTGAAAGTATAACACAATACTGGAAAGTATATAAATGTAATCTTTAAAATAGGAGAACTTTCATTTATTAGCTGGATTGGTCAATTATATGCTAAAGAAGGTAGGAGATGCGGGTGGAGGAACAGCAGTATGTTTACTTTAACTAAGAGGGAAACACTTTAAAACAGAAAGCGTCTTTTCAAATTGTAATAAATGAAAGTGCCCCTGTTTTAAAGATTACATTTATTTACTGCTCAGTATTGTGTTATACTTAACAATCACTTTAAAATAAAATTAGCAAAAATTACTCTCTTCCCTACCTGTAAGTCACAATCGTCTCTGGCTGTGTCTTTGGTTTGTTTTTTTTGTGTTATAAAATGCAAATAATAGTCTATATTTATTTAAAACAACTGTTACCTTTCTGATTACAGTACTGTACTATCTTTCTGAGGGCACTATGTATGCAAAAGTATTAAAAATGATATAAAACTACCTTTACGTTGCATGAATAAGCTGTATAATGACAAGTAAATATTGCATAAATTACATAATGTATAGTTGTTTACACTTGGTTCCATCCCCGCTCTAAGCTGTCCCATTTTACAAATATTTACAAATATTAACAAATATTCAAAAATCCAAACTATTCCGAATTTCCGAAATCCAAAAATGTTTCTGGTCTTGAGCAGTTTAGATACATGGTTTTCTACCTGTACTACATTTTTCTCCCCGTGCCCACTTTTACTAATTGGGCAAAAATTTTAATTAGGCCAGTAAATGCATAGATACCCACATGAGCACTAATTCCAGTAAGCTGCGTAACATAAGTTTACCTCCTGATGTCATACCACCCTTCCCCCCAGAAAATAGAGTAATACGACTTTCTCCACTGTTATAATAATACCAATATATGTCATGAAAGTATCCCCTTTACTCCAAAAACTGTGTATTGGACTCAGGCCTCCTAAAACCTATAGTAATAGCCCTTTTAGTACATGATGGCATTAATTCTCTTACCTGGCCTTTATATGCAGCTATACAATGGGGATGTAGTCCTAACTTTCACTATAGACATACAACAGCTCAAAGTGCTCAAAAGTGTACCTGTCCGTGTAAGTCGGAATTCAGAAGCATCAGGGCACAAGTTAGAGTATGCACAGCATCTGCCAAGAAATCAGCGGTATATTTAGTTATGTGCTGCACTAGTCACTGGGAATGTTGCTGTCCCCCAAACACAAAACAAGCTTTATAGAAAAGAATTTCAATAAATATATATATACGTATAGATGTGTGTTCATATGTATTTAAATATTTGCGTTTTGTGCATTGTGAACCGGGATAGCGTACATGAAGACCTAAAAATCTTAAAACACGTTATTACAAATACAATATTTAAAATAAATTTACTAAAAATTATTAGAAATTATTAAAATTTAATTTTTTTTTATATTTAATATTCCAATAACGCGTTTTAAAATTACTGAGTTTTCATGTACGCTAACCCAACCACATTAAAATCTAAATCGAAAAATATATATTTCTATATATATCTGATAAAGTTCATGTAAAATACATTTATATCTAAAGGTATAGATATGCAGGTATAGGTGGATAATTCCTGTTATCCTCAGCACAGACCTAGTTGGCATGTGCCAAAATTCACTTGTACGAGAAGCATACAATGTATGATTACCTAAAATGTTGTGATCAAGACATGTGCTCTGGTAGAAAGTCACTTTACATCTAATACATAGTAGACAATACAGGGAAATTAATATAACGACATGTAGCTGATGTAGGTGCACCTAACACAGCTTCAATAGCATACCAACACAATCTCTCACCTGAGGAGCTGAAGTCATTGGGATTGGAGTTATGACACCGTTTTGAGAAGTGAAGCAGGACACGTTCTCTTTCTTGAGTTTCTCCGGTAAGCACCAGTTCCTTCATTAGTGACCTGTGATGGGTCATAGACACTATATGAACAACAATCCCTGAGCTAATTCTCCAGAGATGATCAATATTAAATAAATAAGGTATAGTACATACATTGCCATGAGAAAATGAATGAGACACACAACATGGTAACAAAACAAAATGTGTGCTTACCTGATAAATTAATTTTTTTGAGGTAGTGAGAGTCTACAAGTTCTTTACTTTTGGGATTCAGCTCTTGGCTACTAGGAGGAGGCAAATATTTCCAAAACTCCTTTTGACTGAAATTATGGTAAGCTGTAAGTCTAGACTTTTGACTTTCTCAAGGCAAAATTTTATTGGTCATGGTCTTGAGGTAGAGGAGCTTTTCTCCCTCAGGATAAAAGATATAATGAAAAAAGCAGGACTCCTAATAGTTTTTATAACTTTCATCAATTTAGGAGCCAAAAAATCATTTTTTTCATTTAAAAAAACCCTTTTCCTTAAGGAATAAGTCTAAGCCCGCCACTTAATCTTGGAGGCAGATTATTGAGTTTTTTCAGAAGGCCTGGACCACCCAGACCTACAGTTCTAGTTTTGCACCTCATTTCCCTATTCTGTCCTTTCCTACCTTTCCACTTCACCTTACTTGGCTATACGTTAGACTGGCAAAACAGTGAGGTGGGATGGATAAAGTGCTCGTGGGAGTTTTGGGAATCTTTGCCTCCTTCTGGGGGCCAGGAGTTGAATCCCAGAAGTAATGAACTTGTGGACTCTCACCACCTTACAAAAGAAAAATATGCTTACATAATAAAACATTTTATTTTTCCATGATTGTAAAAGTCCATGATATAATCACACGTGGGATATACTTCTTCTTTCCACCAGAAGGATGTAAAACACATCTACATTCCAGAGTTTAGGATAATTAGAAAAGGATAATTAGATTTAAAAATTTTCTTGCTATTGGCTGATTAAAATCAGTCAATAGGGATTGACTGATTAAAAAACAGTAAATCAGGATTAAATGGTTCCGTGCTTCTGGGATTTCAGTGTGCAGCGGCGACCGCATGAAGACTAGGGCTCCCTGAAGAGAGCTGAAGAAAAGAAGATGCAGATCGAAGGCGGCTGAAGAGGCTGCCGAACTCCACCTCTGTGAAGATGGGCCTCCAGCGCCAGGAGCCTGGACGAAGAGGACCCAGACATGAGAGAAGATTGCAGAGCGAAGGCGGCGGAAGAGGCTGCTGAAGTCCACCTCCACGAAAATGGCCTTCCGGCACTAGGACAAAAAGGGCTCAATGGCGGATCAAGAGGAGACAGATTTCCCAACGGTGAGTACAACTTTTTGGGTTAGGGTTTTTTTCAGAGTGTTTTTTTTTTTAAGAATAGGCTTTTTTTTAATTTTATTTTTTAGGATAGTTTTTTTCAGGTAGATTTTGTTATTTTGGGGGGTGGGGGAAACTTGTGTTGAAGAGGGGGGTTTTGTAAAAAAAAAATATGTTAAAGAGCTGAAATCACTTTAGGGCCTACAAAAGGCGCTTTTAAGGGCTATTGTAATTAATTTTAGTGTTAGGGTTTTTGTTTGTTTTGAGTGGGCTTATTATTTTATGAAGCATGTAGAAGTATTAGGTATAATGGTGGGTTTTTTTTGGATACTGTAGTTTATTATATTATGTAACTTAGATTTTTTTTTATTGTAACTTAGGGGCTGTTAGTTTAGAGGAGGGGTTAGGTGTTAGCGTAGTTCTAGTTTGCATTTGGAGGTGGCGGTTTAAGCTTTAATCTCATAACCACCCCCCATACCTTTATGGGGATTGATTAGGTGATTATTGATAGTCATTTTTAGGGCTTAATCTCCTAACCACTCCCCATACCTGTATGGGGGTTGATTAGGTGATTAGGTTACAGCAGCTTAGGGGTTAATAGTGCATTTATCTACAATTAAAAAAAAATATGCATTCTTATTTATGATTCATATTCTTTTAACTATTATATATAAATTATTATTATTATTATTATTACTATTATTATTATTAGTTATTTGTAGAGCGCCAACAGATTCCGCAGCGCTAATTAATATGTATTTTTTAAAAATTTTTTATTGTAAACATAAATATATATTTTAAAATTGATATTTATGTTACAAAGGCATTAGTATTACAATTATTTTATTACATAACAGGCATGCAGTTATGTAATACCATAATTACAATGCAACTGTCTTTTATAACATAAATATCTATTTTTAAAATTATTTATATTTAAAATAATAAACGCATCAAGCAAGAATATCTACATTTTAATTTATATATCCAATACTTAAACTAATATGCATTATATATGACCATACATTTTATTTCAAACATTGTAGATCTATTGTAGTGAGGCCTTACATTGACATTCAATGTTCAATGTTTAAACTGTTATGCATGTATATTGCATAATGCTTTAAGTATTGCATATACATTAAAATAAAGTAACATTAAATTATATTTCTACATAACAGGCATGCTGTTATGTAGAACTATAATGTTAATTATAATGTTTTTTTAATAACAAATAATAAACACAAGTAACATTCATAACATTTTAATTTATATGCAAATATTTAAACAACATGCATTATACATATCTAGCATTAGTTTTAGGTTATGACAGTTTAGGGGTGAATGTTTAAAGGATATGCATAGTCATGTTCAATACATATTGTTTAAAGTATTGTATATATCAATAGAGTAAAAGGTATTTAATGATGCGTTCGTTCTATTATTTTAAACATAAACATATATTTTCAAATATATATTTATGATTGAAATAATAACAAGCCGACATTAAATACATTTTTTAAGATATCTAAAATACTTTAAATAATCTACGTTGTACATGACAATGCACATTTTGTCAAGGAGATGTGATAAACGCTGGAGGGTCGAAATTGATGGGTCCCCCATTTCTTCCAGACAACAAGTGGTATCCCTAGGTGCCTCATCAAATTGCAGACAACATACTGTAAGGACAACTTTATCCCCTGCATCCTGCTCAATCGGCACCACTTTAAAGAAGCAGTGGACTGAGGCTCAATTCCATCCAGTGCTGAGTTTACAGGAGCCCGGCTAGGCTTTGCTGGCCCTCCAGCGGTCGGCCGCCAGTGTTTTAGCGCATCTTGGAGACACATTATTTAAACATTGATTATAAATTTAGCGACATAGCTTCATAGTTATAATGGGGAGGTTTATTATTTAGTATAGTTTATTATAGTCAGGGATTTTTCTGACAGTAGGCTGTATGTGGGAGTTAGCGTGGATGTTCCAGGAGAGTGTAGGTTAGTCATTATGTAAGTGTAACAGGTATTAGGGACTTAGTTGGACATTCTGAAGGTGTGTAGGTTAGGATCTGTCACAAGACAAATCCTTGTGATCTCCATTTCCCTGACAAAGCAGAGACAGCTACTGAGGTCTCAGGTTAAACCGAGAGAAAAAATCTGATGAAGCAACCATCATCCTCACTACCTCCATGCACTAAACTACAGATGGAAGGGGGTGTGCTGTAAATGAACACATGGTGTTTCCAGCTTCATCTTGCTTTGCTCTGTTTAGAGATTTGAGATCCAGAATGGGTCGAAACATCCTCTCTTTAGGAACCAAGAACATTTTGGAGTAAAACCCCTGGCCCTGTTCTGTTAACAGAACTGGGGCAATAACTCCCTTTGCCTCTAGTTCTGCCATCAAGATAGGAAGGCACTTACCTTAATTGGCTTACATAAGAGAGAAGGAATCTCTCTCAAGATTGCTTGGATCAGAAACTGATTCTGCATCTTTAAGACTCCCATGGGTCTGAGACAGACCTTCCGAAAAAGTCACAATCTGCACTCCACTGGAAGCAGACACCTTAGCCTACTTGGTCTTAAACTAGTGAACCTGCTGACTGGGTTGAAGCAGGAGTAGTTTTTTGGGACCTAGATTGTCAAAAGAAAGTATAATCTCATATTTCTACACTTGCTCTGTGGCAGAAATGCTGTATTACCATCAGTGTCCAAAGCTATAATAGTATTAAGTACAACAATGGCAGAGCTCTTAATGCAAAATGTCTCCACTACTGCATCTTAAACTAAACTGTAAGCAGTCTTAACTAGCTGAACACAATCCTGGACATCCTTTAAGGATGTGTCTTAAGATGTAAGCTCAGAGAGGTAATCACACTAAATTGAAGTTGACACAGCCACGCTTTACTTACAGTTATCGCTTTGTGCACCACTGAGGAATGTCCTGACATTGCCAGACTAAAACACTATGCAAATAGCTAGTTTCTGAGGTGAGGCTGCAGTGTGAGACTTATGCTCACAACTATCAGCACTAGTGCTGGTTACGGAGCCTCTTGCCAAATTGCCAAAAAATGTGCCAAAGTGGTTAAAATACATGTGATACCCTCTGGATATGTGAATACTAAGCAGATGTTCAGTGAACTAGCTGTTGAGCCACAGAAGGTAAATAATTTATCTGTAACACTTGTTTACCTTTCTTGAGTAAAGACTGCAGCTGCTGCAGTCTGCATTTAGTAGAAGGGCCCATTCAAGGAAGTAGAAGCACAGGCACAAGGATCTAAAGAGTTAGCACACTGGGGGGACTCTGACACTTTCTGGTTGAATTCTTGTACTTCCCGCTGTCTATAAAGGAACTGTTAAGGGGATAATGGGTCTCGGATTGGTTAAAGAACCCCTTTCAGTGATGTAAATATTGGAACACAAGAATTCACCTTCTTCTTATGGAATCAAAACATTAACTATAGTAGTAGTAAATAGTATCATAGGGGACTGCTGTGAGTATCAAGTGGAGCAAAGCTCTAGAATGCAGGGTGTTTTTGCCTACTACTGGTGGACAGGAAATATAGCCCCACATGTGCTGTTCTTGTGGACTCACAATAAAGTATACAATCCTTTTACACATGGTTTAGTATATGGATAAATGCCATAAACAAAACTAAACTACTATATAAAGAGTATTAATAGCAATTGCCCCCTTATAATGGGGATCACCAATATAAGAATTTAAGAATTATAGCTATCCCCTTAAAATGCAACATAAATAGAATATTTTAATTAATTTTCTCACCTAAGAGCAACATCCAAAGTCTTTCCAGTAAAGTCGAAGAGTGAAAGATATTCTTCTGCCACTATGGCACTAAATTCATTACTATAAGAAAAGTAAAAATAATAAAGGCTAAGATTCCTGAAGGTAATCAGCATGTGAATAATACATAGAAAACATTTTATAAGAGAAAAATGGGCAAATAGTTACACTTAATGTGCTTATGTGCAAGCTTCAGATACTCAAACAAACCACAAATTATCATTAACCTTGTTCGATTTCCAACAAGTAGAAACATTTTAAAAAGTGTGAGAATTTTCATTAAAGTGCCATAAACCATGTTGAGATCTGTGCATATCAAGTAAAAATAGTTTGCATAAAAAAAATGTTTAAAAAATGCTGGCAAGTATTTTAAAATAATTTTCAAAAATAAGCAAAAATACTTAAATAGCCCTGCTGTCTGGAGCACTCTGCTCCGCCCCCCTTATCAGCATTTAGAAACAGGCATTGTATTTCAAATGAGTTCACAGCTTCTAGGCATGCTCCAGCAGATAACCACTGTGCACCTTTGCATTCTACCAAAGCAACAATAGATATAGATACAGCCAAAGAAGGAAATGTGTGGGGGGAGTTAGAGCTTTACAATTCGGAAACTTAAAAGAAAGGGTTAATGGCCAGGCACTGCAGTATAAATTTGCAGGTAAAGTAATTAAAGTACATATTATTATATTTTGTCTCTATCCCAACTTGTTTTACATCCCTTTAACTACTTCAATGCGTATGACAAGCAATGCAAAAGCATGATGAGTCCTTTTCGTTATACAGGGGGATCGCCGTTAAAACGCTGTTTTTGGTGAACCCCCGCACTACAGGTTGGGGATCATTGGTGGCTTAGTGGGCACCGGGCGGCACTCCTGTGCTTCTTGGGAGTGCAGGTGACATCACTAGGTATGCATGTGGTGACATCACAAAGGGGGTAAAACCGGGAAGCTTAGTGTAGCTGCAAAGGAGCTGTATGGGGTTAGAAACCCTGCAATCTCACCTCACTTAGCAGCTACAAATCTCCAAGGCCACTCAATTCAAATAGAATCGCCTGCACTTTCAAATGGTGATGGTATTTGAGCAGTACCACACAACAGATATTTTTAAAATAATAAAAAACAAAACAAATCAAACACATGAGGATTTGCTTGGGAATTATATGTGCAATAAAAAGATATTTTGTATGGCTAGAGACCCCTAGGAAAGTTTATTTTCTAGTAGACAAGTCCCTCTCTCAAAAGAAGATTGAAATTTGTCTGTAAAGTCAGGTGATCACTGTGGTAACAATGAACAGATTGCAAGAAAAAAAAGTGTTTTTATTTCTGTATTGTAGAATGGGGCCTCTGTAATCTATATTATAAACCCTAACAGGCCCATTTATCAAAGGGCTTGCGGACCTGATCCGACACTGCGGATCAGGTCCGCAAGACCTCGCTAAATGCGGAGAGCAATACGCTCTCCGCATTTAACATTGCACCAGCAGCTCACAAGAGCTGCTGGTGCAACGCCGCCCCCTGCTGACTCGCGGCCAATCGGCCGCCAGCAGGGAGCTGTCAATCAACCCGATCGTATTCGATCGGGTTGATGTCCGGCGATTCCTGTCCGCCTGTTCAGAGCAGGCGGACAGGGTTATGGAGCAGCGGTCTTTAGACCGCTGCTTCATAAGTTGTGTTTCTGGCGAGTCTGAAGACTCGCCAGAAACACGGCCCTTCAAGATCCGTACGGAGCTTGATAAATGGGCCTGTAAAAGTCTGTATGGGCCCCTATTTCACATGTGCCTACCCTTTATGATAATTTAGTAAGGTGATCACAGTAACAGCAGTGGTCACGTGGCGATTTTCGATATTATTTATTAAAATCTAAGCAAAAATTATGCCATGAATTATAAATATAATAATGGTATATTGTAAATCTGCTGGGCCAGCTGGAATTTTTTTTAGAATTAGCGTGGGTCACTCACTGAAATTTGACCTACAATAGAGTTTAATTGTAGGTAGCAAAAAAGATCAAAGTTGGTTTAGCACTGGGGTGAAAAAAAGGCTTAGCAGTAAAAGGGTTAATATTAAATAGAGAATGAAAAAAAAACTTGTTTTTCTACATATGGATAACTTCATCATGGATTCAAATTTTCCTTAACATGGAGCTCAACACTGAGGGCCTGATATTGAAAATTGTGCATGGAGAGAAATCGCACAAATTCTCTGGGATATTTTTTAGACCGTGTATTTTAATGTAGGAGTCTCTGTTTCACATAAAGAACACTACATAGCAACATAAATGTTTCTCAAGATAAAATTTGTGATAAATTTTTATTTTTTAAGGGTCTCACCGTACGGACGAGACTTGTTCGAATATCTCGCCTAAGCGGCGAGGTTTTTAATATCAGGCCCTGAAGGAGGACCACCAAAAAATACTTTTTAGAAGACAGCCCCTTTTAATTTATTTATGGAACAGTGGCCTAAAATTATAAGGTAATTTTTTACAGGTATGAAACTACTATTTTAGGACTTTACTGACTTGGCATATGGGCTTATGGTAACCATCTCATCCTTAGAAATACTTACTTTTTTTGGAGATAAGAAGCTACCTGAAATCTTTCAAAACCATCCAAGTTGAACAGCCGATATGCCAATTGCCTTGCAGCTTCCAGATCTTGCCCACTGTCATTTGCAACACAATCTTCAGAGCTAGGATGAAGCAAATAATATTTAGTTTGCAACTCTCTTGCTTCAAATATCACAAGTGTTCTTCAGCACTCATTCCGAGTACACTTTTTAGTGCATATGTTAATTAGTTAAGTCTAAAAAAAACCTAATTTATGGTTACCTAATAAACTAATTTCTGTCATGGTGGTGAGAGTCCACAAGCCATTACTCCTGGGATTCAATTCCTGGCCAATAGGAGGAGGCAAAGATTCCCAACATACCAAGAGCTTTTAATAACTTGTGAACATGTGTAACGAAGACCAGGTAACTTGCTTTGCAAATCTGTTCCACAGAAGCTTAATTTTTAAATGTCCAAGAAGTGGAAAATGACCTGGTAGAATGAACTGTGATGCATTCTGGGGGATGTTTACCCACTTACACAAGTCAGCTTTATGAATTAACGGCTAGATTACGAGTCTTCCGTTATGAGGGGTGCGGTGCTAACTTGCAGTTTATTCTCACTGCTCACTTCCCTGCATTGCTGGTATTACGGGTTTTTATAAACCCGGTGTTAACAGGCAAGAAGTGAGCGTAGAGCAAAATTTTGCTCCAAACTGCACTCCAATACCAGCGCTGCTTAAGTCAGCGGTGAGCTAGTTTTACGTGCTTGTGCACGATTTCCCCATAGACATCAATTCATTGATTCCTATGGGGAAACACATTTTATGTTTACACCTAACACCCTAACATGAACCCCGAGTCTAAACACACCTAATCTTACATTTATTAACCCCTAATCTGCCGCCCCCGACATCGCCGACACCTGCATTATACTTATTAACCCCTAATCTGCCGCTCCGGACATCGCCGCCACCTACATTATACTTATGAACCCCTAATCAGCTGCCCCCAAAATCGCTGACACCTACATTATATTTATTAACTCCTAATCTGCTGCCCCTAACATCGCCGCCACCTACCTACATTTATTAACCCCTAATCTGCCGTCTCCAACGTTGCCGCCACTATTCTAAATTTATTAACCACTAAACCTAAGTCTAACCCTAACCCTAACACCCCCTAACTTAAATATAGTTCAAATAAATCTAAATAAAATTCCTATCACTACCTAAATTATTCCCATTTAAAACTAAATACTTACCTATAAAATAAACCCTAAGCTAGCTACAATATAACTAATAGTTACATTGTATCTAGCTTAGGGTTTATTTTTATTTTACAGGCAAGTTTGTATTTATTTTTACTAGGTAGAATAGTTACTAAATAGTTATTAACTATTTAATAACTACCTAGCTAAAATAAATACAAATTTACTTGTAAAGTAAAACCTAACCTAAGTTACACTAACACACTACACTACAATTAAATATGATTGAAGCAGCCAATAGAATGCAAGCTCAATCCTATTGGCTGATTGGATCAGCCAGTAGGATTGAAGTTTAATTCTATTGGCTGATTGCATCAGCCAATAGGATTTTTTCAACCTTAATTCCGATTAGCTGATAGAATTCTATCAGCCAATCGGAATCTAAGGGACGTCATCTTGGATGACGTCACTTAAAGATACCTTCATTCAGCAAGAAGACGTCGGAAGAAGAGGATGCTCCGCGATGGATGTCTTGAAGATAGAGCCGCTCCGCGTTGGAAGGATGAAAATAGAAGATGCCGTCTGAGTGAAGACTTCTGCCCGTCTGGAGGATCACTTCTGCCGGCTTCGTTGAGGACATCTTGCCGCTTGGATGAAGACTTAGGATTTTCTAAGGGTGTATTGGGTGGGTTTTATTTTTAGGTTAGGGCTTTGGGCAGCAATACAGCTAAATGCTCTTTTATTATTATTATTATTATCGGTTATTTGTATAGCACCAACAGATTCCGCAGCGTTTAAGGGCAATGCCCATCCAAATGCCCTTTTCAGGGCAATGGGGAGCTTAGGTTTTTTTAGTTAGGCTTTTATTTGGGGGGTTGGTTGTGTGGGTGGTGGGTTTTATTGTTGGGGGGGTTGTTTGTATTTCTTTTTCAGGTAAAACAGTTGATTTCTTTGGGACAATGCCCCGCAAAAGGCCCTTTTAAGGGCTATTGATAGTTTAGGTTAGGCTAGGTTTTTTTTTTATTTTGGGGGGGCTTTTTTATTTTGATAGGGATCTTAGATTAGGTGTAATTAGTTTAAATATCTTGTAATTTGTTTTTTATTTTCTGTAATTTAGTGTTTGTTTTTTTTGTAATTTAGCTAATTGTATTTAATTTATTTAATTTTATTTAATTTAGATAAGTTATTTAATTGTAGTGTAGTGTTAGGTGTTAGTGTAACTTAGGTTAGGTTTTATTGTACAAGTAAATTTGTATTTATTTTAGCTAGGTAGTTATTAAATAGTTAATAACTATTTAGTAACTATTCTACCTAATTAAAATAAATTCAAACTTGCCTGTAAAAAAACAAAAACCCTTAGCTAGATACAATGTAACTATTAGTTATATTGTAGCTAGCTTAGGGTTTATTTTATAGGTATTTAGTTTTAAATAGGAATAATTTAGTTAATGATATTAATTTTATTTAGATTTATTTAAATTATATTTAAGTTAGGGGGTGTTAGGGTTAGGGTTAGACTTAGGTTTAAAGGGCTAATAAATTTAGAATAGTGTTGGCGACGTTGGGGACGGCAGATTAGGCTTTAATAAGTATAATGTAAGTGGCAGCGATGTTAGGGGTGGCAGATTAGGGGTTAATAATATTTAACTAGTGTTTGCGAGGCTGGAGTGCGGCTGTTTAGGGGTTAATATGTTTATTCTAGTGGTGGCAATGTCCGGAGCGGCAGATTAGGGGTTAATAATTTTTATTTTAGTGTTTGCGATGTGAGAGGGCCTTGGTTTAGGGGTTAATATGTAGTTTATGGGTGTTAGTGTACTTTTTAGCACTTTAGTTATGAGTTTTATGCTACAGCTTTGTAGCGTTAAACTCATAACTACTGACTTTAAAATGCATTACGAATCTTGGCGGTAGAGGCTGTACAGCTCACTTTTTGGCCTCCTAGGACAGACTCGTAATACCGGCGCTATGAAAGTCCCATAGAAAAAAGCCTTTATAAAATTTACGTAAGTTGGTTTGTGGTAAGGTCAAAAAAGTGTGCGGTACACCTATACCTGCAAGACGGGTGTAAAAAAGCAGCGTTAGGACCTGAAAACGCTTCTTTTTTACCTTAATGCACAACTCGTAATCTAGCTGTAAGTTATTTAACCAAGAAGCTAGGGTAACAGTTTTTACTTTTTTACTCCTTTGTGGACCTGTGAATAGACTTGTAGTTTATCTAAAATCTTTTGTGGCTTGTAAATAGAATGTTAAAGCCCTAACCACATCTAAATTGTGTAAAATTCTCTCCTTAGCGGGGTGGATAAAAATCAATGATTTTTTTTTTTTTTTTAAATAAAACAAATCAGATTTTTTTTAGTTGAATAGTAATTTTTTTTAAAAAATGAAATGCTATTTAGAGGAAAAAAATCTATCTAAAGATAGTTTCTATTTAAGATGCATTATAATCTAAAGTTTTTTTATCCTGAAATATGGATTAGTCCTAATTATAAAGTAAGATGCTGTATATTCATGGCTGTAATGTTTAATTTTTTTGGTCAATTAATTCCATTAATCCATTCACAATGTCATGCTCTCCCAGACGTTTCTGTCAGATTATTTTGGGCAATTTTTCTATCTTGAAGATATTATCACATATTATTGGTTTTGTAGTTCTCAAAACTGTGAATTTGTGTCTGCAGAAATAACATGCCCATTCTCCACACCAAAAATGTTATAACATAAACATACAGTGGTGGAATTATCAAACTCTGAATGGAGCTTGATGCCCTTGTTTCTGCGCGAGCCTACAGGCTCGTCGGAAACAGTAGTTATGAAGCAGCAGCCTAAAGACCGCTGCTCCATAACTTGTCCGCTGCATCTAAGGCTGCGTTCTTCAATCCACCCGATCCTATACGATCGGGCTGATTGAACCCCCTGCTAGCGGCCGATTGGCCGCGAATCTACAGGGGCGGCATTGCACAAGCAAAATATATAGATATGGGGTGTGGAAGCACACCAATCCTCAAGGTGCAACACAAAAATGTCCACAGCACAACTTGCTTAAAAAGTGTCTTTATTGACAAATGAATTGTCAATAACGACACTTTTTAAGCAAGTTGTGCTGTGGACATTTTTGTGTTGCACATTGTTCCAGTGGAATTTGGCAGATTTCCACAGTCATCACGAGCACACTACTTGCCAGGCAGCTGTTCTACATGTTGTTGAGGACCAATCCTCAAGGGGGTGCTCTCAATCAAAATAAATGTAACATAATGTAATAAGAACAATAATAATGTATACAACAACACTAAAAATAAACAGTTATTGCACAAGCAGTTCAACAGAACTGCTTGTGCAATGATAAATGCTGACTAAGTATGCATCGTATCATGTCCGCTAGCACTTTGGTAAATTGGCCCCACAGAGTTGAGAAATAGACCTTAAAGGGACATAATCATGAAAGAAAACTTTTGGGTTTTAGATAGAGCATACAATTTTCAGATTTCAGATTTACATCTATGATCAAATTTGCTTCATTCTCTTGGTATCCTTTGTTGAAAAATGTAATTGGAAAATTGTTAAAAATTGCCTGTTCTTTCTGAATCATGGAAGTTTAATTTTGACTTGACAGTCTCTTTAATGTCATTGTTCCCCTGCAAATCTATGTACACAGAATAAACCCAAACTATGTTTCCAGAAGTTCACTGAATAGAATCTTGTATGGAGCAGAATAGATCTGCACAAGGACCTAAGTGTGAGGAGAGAAGGACAAGCATTAAAAATGAAATATAATGTTATTGTTTTAGTTAAATAATACTATTTAAATTGTTTTACTAAAACACTGTTTTGCTAAGAGGTGACCCTTCTACCTTGTTATTGTTAAATTGTATTTTAAAGGTAATCATTATTTTTGTCCTTCCAATAAAGTATGGCTGAAAAGTTGATCAAAATAACGATTAACCTATTAAACTGGAGATTGTTCAGCTCCCAATAATTTCATTCATTTCAATGATTTACCTATGCATATCTAATGATATATAACCAAATCAGTAATGGTCTGATATAACCGGAAAAATAATAAGAAAAGTTATTAGTCTAAAAATCAAAACCATGATTTAAATTGATTTTAATCAGACTTACTGACTGCTGATTTAAATCATGATTTAAATAAAATTGATTTAAATCAAATCCACCCTGCTCTTTAGAATTGGGTTAGGACACAAAGAAGGAACTACAATTTAGTTGTTAATATTATCGGGAGATGCTACCTTAGGTAGAAAACTGTATTAAGTACGAAGAACTACCTTATCCTGATGGAAAATAAGATAAGGAACATAGCAAGATAAAGCGGATAATTAAAAAACGTTTCTAGCAGAAGAAATCGCAAACAGAAACTGTACCTTCCAGGACAAAAATGTAATAAATACTCAGTATGAAATTCACCTTCAAAACTTCAGAAATATCTGAATCTTTAAAAGAGTCATGAGGTTCCTCACTGCTGAGAGAAAAATTAGTGGCAGATTTTTCAACTTAAAGTGATGGTAAATCCTAGCGTTTGTGAAACACTAGGATTTAACATTAGAACAAATAAAATGACTTTCATTCATGAAGTATAAAATACTGCATGCTGAAAGCTCCTTTATTTGTTTGCAGCATTCGCTGTAATGTAATGTAACTTGTAATGGCTGGTTAATTAGTGCGCTCAAGCAAACAGGCACATTTGTACGTTTGCGGGAGTGCAACAATTTAGCGTTCCACTTGTAATCTAGCCCTTACTTGGAGGAGGCATAACCGCCAAAACTTTAGAAATGAGGGAGTAAATAAAGTCTTTAAAACCTGGAGCAAAGTGAGAAGCATCTTCCTATGAGAGACTAAAAGGAGTTGGACATACGCCTCTATAATGAAATGTAGAATTAGGTTGCTTAGTATTGGCCTTAATAATACTGATAGGTAAGATACCAACGTTTTAGAGTTAGAATGTAATAGGGACTATGAGAATATATCAGATACCATCAGATATAGATAGGAGAATTGGACTGATGGCTTGGAATGGAGGTATTGGGAAAGATAATGTTTAATTAGATTGATTATGCATAATATGATCCAACCAGGTATTGCAAAGTTGAGCTGGAGGACATACAGGAACAAGTTTGCAATGCACACTTTTAAAGGGACAGTCAACACCAGAATTGTTGTTGTTTAAAAAGAAAGATAATCCCTTTATTACCCATTCCCCAGTTTTGTATAACCAACACTGTTATAGAAAAAACATTTTTACTCTGTAATTACCTTGTATCTATGCTTCTGCAAACTGCCTCCATATTTAAGTTCTTTTGACAGAGTTGCATTTTAGCCAATCAGTGCTCACTCCAGGGTAACTTCACGTGCATGAGCTCAATGTTATCTATATGAAACACATGAACTAATGCCCTCTAGTGGTCAAAATGCATTCAGATTAGAGGCAGTCTTCAAGGTCTAAGAAATTAGCATATGAACCTCCCAGGTTTAGCTTTTAACTAAGAATACCAAGAGAACCAAGCAAAAATGGTGATAAAACTAACTTGGAAAGTTCTTTAAAATTACATGCCCTATTTAAATCATGAAAGTTTTTTTGGACTTGACTGTCCCTTTTAAGTTTAAAAATAAATGGTCTGTGGATTTTCCTTCTAAATGGTCTGAAGACACAGAAGTGAGGACAACTCCAGCCTGCTCCATCTTACACTAAAAACGTAGACACAGAGCCGAAACAACCACCCAATCAGGTTCTGAAAAAATTTAAGACAAGATATAGTACAGCAGGATATAAAATGATGTATCAGGACAGTCTGGAGTAATGAAATGTGTAATATTATTGCTAAAACACAGAACAGTGTTTGAAGCGATTCTGGAATAGGAATAATGACCCGATTTGAAAAAAGACTTTGGGTTTATGAGATTCTATAAGAATGCTTGCCAGTCCTATTTCCCTGGTGGAATTTTATCAAGCCACTTTTTACCCTAAGAACAGGGTATCTAGTGTATACTGCATTTCAGTATGGGAAGGAGGTGCTTACTTTACAAAAGTGCACAATTAAATCATAATTTACCCATTCACACAAAAATACGCAAGAAAAAAAATTGTATTGTTAGGGAACATCAAAAATTCTAAAAATATTGTTCACCAAAAATCATATATATTTATATTTATAAACAAAAAACATAAAATTTGTATGTAAATTACGCAGGAATAAATAAAAAAGTATGCACAGCGTAAATTGTAATTTAAAGGGGAAGACTACTCCAGAATTGTTATTATTTAAAGATAGATTATCCTTCTATTACCCATTCCCCAGTTTTATATAACCAACACAGTTATATTAATATACTTTTTACTTCTGTGATTATTATTATTATTATTTTATTATTATCAGGTATTTGTAGAGCGCCAACAGGTTCTGCAGCGCTAACCTGATTACCTTGTATCTAAGTCTCTGCAGACTGCCCCCTTATTTCAGTTATTTTGACAGACTTGCATTTTAGCCAATCAGTGCTGACTCCTAGGTAAATCCACAGGAGTGAGCACAATGTTATCTATAGGGCACACATGGACTAGTGCTGTCTAGCTGTGTTCAAATGCACTGAGAAGGGCTTAGACATTAGCATACGAGCTAGGTTTAGCTTTCAACAAAGATTACAAACGAACAAAGCAAATTTGAGGCTAAAAGTAAATTGGAAAGTTGTTTAAAACAGCATTCCCTATCTGAACTATGCTCAAATTTAATTTTAACTAGACTGTCCCTTTAAGTACATTGGATGCGCAAAAAATAAAAAGCAAGAAATTCGGACTTAAAAGTACAAAATACAAAGCATAATTGTTGTTTTTTGTAATATGGGCTGAACATGGGCAAATTTTTCTCTCAAATCTCAGCATAATTCTGAAAACATTTTGGGACTACAGTTCTCACTGTTTTTTACTCGCCAGTTAAAAGGTGGCGAGCTTTTATCAACATACTCAAAACACTAATTACTTTGAAAGAAAAACCTATACGAAAATAACAGCGAAGTTATGGTACAGTACACTATAAACAGCGTCATTTGTTTTGTATTAGGCGTAATATTCCAGTTTAAAAACACACTGGTTTCTACCTGTGTACTTCATCCTCCATTGTAAACTTTTACTCATTACTACGGGAGACAACTCGCCACTCGCAGGGACATCCCCTTTTTTATAGAATTCCATGAGGGCTGCCCCTGCAAGTGTTGCCATGGAAAAACACGTCTAAACCTGGAATTTTTTTCTAAATCGGCCCCTAAGAGATACCCCTTCAGTAAAAGTATAAAACAAACAAGCCACAATAATCAAAGTATTAATACGAGTTTGAAGTCCTGTTGGTATGTTAGGATCTTACCCCTTACAGTTAATAACAGCTAAGAGACAGAGCAAGATGAAGCAGGGAATAGTGTGACGGGAAAAATGTAACCCCATGCTACTAGCCCGACTCAAAATTCCATAGCGCACTAATAGAGAGAGTGCACTACCAAGAACTGAGAACACAGCTCTATAGAGCACCTGCAAGCTTATAAAAGCTACTAGTGCTGTTGAGAGCCGCTGCGGGCTAAGGGCTGTAAAACGTATATATAAAAAATATTATTAAATACTAAATGTTAAAATTAAGTAAATTGAAGTAAATTATAATAAAAATATTATAATAAAATATTAGGCAAAAAAGGTGCACTCTTAGAAAAATCACACAACACTCTAATATGCTATATAAGGTGGTGATGTCTGTTCCCTGGCTGTGTATGCAGCTGCTAATAGCTTGTGGGGTATGTGAGTGCTAAGGTACTTACCTTGTATGTGCCCCCTCTACTTTGCTTTCTCAGCTGCAGAAATACGGCCTCCAGTACAGAGCCCAATCAGAGCTGTGCAAGCAACTGCAGAGGATATCTCATGAGTAGTACAGCAACAGCCGAACAGGGGGAGGCTAAGGGAAGTCCCTATGACACCTGTGGCAGGTATGTGACTAACTTGCAGGAGGAGTCACCATCCAGTACTCCATACTCCCCTCTGTCTTATTCCTGGCTCTATGAGGGGGGGAAAATAGGTTTCAAGTAGGTGTGAGAATTCCAATCAGTAAAGAATCAGGAACACCTAAATTCTTTACTTACTCCTGTGGAGGCAAAGATAAGACTGAGATGGTCAAGGAAATGAGAGGGATCAAAAGCTCTTGGTATGTTGGGAATCTTTACCTCCTCCTAGTGACCAGGATTTGAAGTAATGGCTCAGGGACTCTTACCACCTTATGAAAGAAATTATATTTTACCCCTGATGTAGAAACTTAAAATTAAGAAAAAAAAATCTTAACTTAAGTAAGAAAAAGGAAGAACAAGAATGTATCTATCAAAATGTTGCACAATAACTTTATCAGAAGAAAACAGATCAAATAAATTCATAAGCATCCAAGCACTGCTTTCTGAAGTAATACTTATAGCCAAATATATATCAGCACCCACATTTCAGGTTGTTCAATATTTCCTTTGTGGAGCACAAGAATACAACTTCTACATACAAATCAACTTTACCTCTGATTGCAGTGTGGTCCATAATCTGAGCCTTGAAAGAGGCTTACATCAAAAGGCTGAAACGCACTGACGACTAAGCTAGGAGTGTTTAAACTATGTTTTCTGGTAAAGAGAATGTATGCTGAGTTTGAGTTATTTTTATAACCGCTATTGTACTATATATTTTCTATTATTTTTTAAAAACACACTTCACAACATCGTGGCACTCGTGTAATATTTTTACTTTTATTTTTTGAAACATACATACAAGACTATATTTTTTGGAAGATTCTATCCCCATTTGGAAGCTTCCGAACACGGATTATATTTCCCATGGATTAAACATTTTCTCTTTGTATTATATTTTTTACACAGACTCTATTTTTTTCACAGAACATATATCTTTTCACTAACTATATTTTTTTACTGGATATATTTTTTCACTGATTATTTTTTCATAATTCTTTTAAATCCGGATATTATTTTGATATATGCGAATATACATTAACATTTACCTGTTTACTTTATATTTACTTGTTTTCATTTAGTAAAGATGATATCTATTTTATAACGTTATAGATTGTTCATTGTACATATTAATCACACTTAAGCATGTGGGCACTCTCCTTATACATATATACGGCACATTGTGTCATAAACTGGACTCCTTACAGGTCCTTTAGCAGTTTTACATTTGGGGGCCGATTTATCAATCCCCGAACGGTCCCTAATGTATCTGTTTCCGTGCGAGCCTTCAGGCTCGCTGGAAACAGGAGTTAAGAAGCAGTGGTCTTAAAATCGCTGCTCCTTAACTCGTCCGCCGCCTCTGAGGCTACGGACATCAATCCACCCGATTGCATACGATCGGGTTGATTGACACCCCCTGCGAGAATATGCAGGGGGCGGCATTGCACAAGAAGTTCACCAGAACTGCTTGTGCAATGTTAAATGCCGACAGCGTACGCTGTCGGCATTCAGCAATGTCTGGCGGACATGATACACTACAGCGTATCATGTCCGCCAGACATTCATAAATAAGCCCCTTGATATCAATATCCCACAAAGTAGACCGTTCCATCAAAGACATATTAAAAGGAACATTCTACTTTTTATAATGCATATGAAATCCATGGCAAAAAATTCTGAAAATAAAATGTTGTTATTTTCAAGATAAGTTTAAAAAAAAAAAAAAAAAAAAAAAAAGAACACAACTGGCGACTGGGTGGTCATGTGACTGCTGCTGGTTGGTCACTGCTTGCATCTCCTGGGCTGCGCTTAAAGGGACAATCAACACTAAAATTGTTATTGTTTAAAAAGATAAC
This sequence comes from Bombina bombina, assembly GCF_027579735.1. Taxonomy (NCBI): domain Eukaryota; kingdom Metazoa; phylum Chordata; class Amphibia; order Anura; family Bombinatoridae; genus Bombina; species Bombina bombina. The sequence continues at coordinate 693,806,373 of NC_069504.1, read as the reverse complement.
GCTTTTACTACTCATTCCCCAGCTTTGCACAACCAACATCGTTATATTAATATACTTTATAACATTTAAACCACTACATTTCTACCTGTCTCTAAGTCATTACAGCCTCTTATCACATGCTTTTTTTTATTAGCTTTTCACAACAAGAGACTGCTAATTCATTTGTGCCATATAGATAACATTGTGCTCAGGCCTGTGGAGTTGTGGCTGACACTGCACTAATTGGCTAAAATGCAAGTCAATCAATAATAAATAAAAAGTCATGTGATCACGGGACTGTCAAAAGAGGTTTAGATACAAGGTAATTAAACAGGTTAAAAGTATATTAATATACCCATCTTGGTTATGCAAAACTGGTGAATGGGGAATAAAGGGATTATCTATCTTTTTAAACAATACAAATTTTGGAGTTGAATGTCCCTTTAACTTATGTGTTTAAGCCTTTTGCAGGAGCTACATAGTAATCTTGAGTCAGAAATTAAAATATTAAAAGTGTTCTAACAAACTAGAGCACATAATCTTTATATCAGAATAAAACAGTTTCTGCAGTGCGCCTCTCCTCAGAGGTAAGTGCACACAAATAGATTATAAAATATGTAACCTACATTATAAGTAGGTTTCAATGAAAGTTGTGACTTACCTTGAAGTCTCCGAAACTCCCTCTGCTCTGACTTCTTGAGCCTGCTCTGTTTCTCTTGCCATTTCTGAAGAATTCTGGTGCTGACTGGAGTCAGCTTCTCTGTTCACTTCATTAACCCCAGGGTCCTTTAATGTCTCGTCCGTGGGCCCTTTGCATCCCTGACATACTGGATGAGTATTTGTTTCACGTAGGTGTGCTCGGGTTTTTTGTGGCAGCTCTGGAGCTGTCTCATTGTCTGTGCTAATCTGGGGTGGAAGGATTGTAATACCAGAATCATCTTCCTCTAAAAGTGCTGACACCAGGTTAAAATTGTTAGTTGAAAACAACAAACCTTTATCTGCGTGGGGGTTCATCGTACCAGGAGCTGAAAATAAAACATAAAATACAGAACATTGATTGAAAGCCCTTCTGAAATATATGTACACAGCAATATAAACATAATGAAGCATTTGATGCTGTACATTTCAAGTACTTCCAAAAATATTTCCTTAAAAGAGAAATTCAATGAGCATTAATCTACCTGAAAAAATCTATTATTCATATAATAAACAAACAATCAAGTCTTCAGTATGTTGTGTTTGTTTTTTTCTGATATTTGAGTCACATTTGCTCAATGGATGATAAGGACAACTCCCACAGTAACTTCTTAATATATGCAGAAGCTCATTTATACCGGTCACTAACTGGCCACAGCTAATGAGGTGAGATAAACAACACTCAAAAAGCTTTCACGGGGTTAGTCACTGGACTGCAAAACTTTGTAAAGAAAGCAGGAAAAAAAATACAGTTTAAATGTTTTTAAAAGATTTCTGTTTTATGCAAACGGACTGCAAAGTAGTGCTTAACGGGACATGAAACCAAAACATTTCTTTCATGATTCAGATATAGAATACAATTTTAAATGTACTTATTTTATCCACTTTGCTTCATTCTCAAATTATTCTTTGTTGAAGAGATATCTAGATAGGTAGCATGCACGTCTAGAGCACTACATGACAGGAAATATAGTGCTGCAGATTTTAATGTCTCTTTAAAGGGACATGAAAGTCCATTTTTTTTAAGGATTTAGATAGAGCATACAATTTTAATGTATGCTGAATGCTGAAGTATCAGCAATGCACCACTGGGAAATAGCTGAATACACCAGGTGAACCAATGACAAGAGGCATGCAGCCGCCAATCAGCAGCTAGCTCACAGTAATGCAATGCTGCTCCTGAGCCTAACTAGATATGCTTTTCAACAAGGAATACGAGTATGAAGAAAATTTGACAACAGAATTAAATTGGAAAGTTGTTTACAATTGTATGATCTTCTCTGAATCATGAAATAATAAATGTGGGTTTAATGTCCCTTTAATACTCATTCTCCACCATGCTGCTGCCATCTTTTACTGCTTAAAGAGATATTAAGCCTTATAAATTATGTATATGAAAGAACACTATTTAATCATGTTAAAACATTTTTTAAGAAAAGAGAGAACACTTTATTTTGAAATGAAAAGCAAGTGCACAACTTATCTAAGGAATAGAACTATACTGGTAGGTAGCGCACAACAAATCTCTATTTTTCAGCACAGGAACCACAAGAAAATCCAATTTTCAAAAGATCATCAAACTTCAATGTGCATCTCATTTTCCCTTTGAACTGTGCTTCTTATCACACTCTAACCTCTTTCCCATATTTTTGTTCTATTTTGCTGTTTTGTTTGCACAAAGGGACCATCCATTTCCTCTTCATTTAGCGCCTCATATCTTCGGCTCGGAGTCACCTGACAGCAGCTGTTTCTGTTCACACTGTCCAGTGTCCTGTGAGCAAGTCTAAGCCACACTGGGCTGCACCAGTAGAACTGTCAGTCTAAGGCATCATGGGACATGTTGTAAGGGCTCTGCCTTGACAATGTTACGGGTACTGGCCGGTTAAAAGCTTACATAGATATACTACAATAATGATTGTAGGTACTGCTACACCCCAACACCCCCTTAAACCAACATTGTGCATTAACTGTCACATGACATACAATCTAATGCCTAGCAACTGAAAAGTTACTGGTACTTTTTGAACAGATTTTCTCATATCCAGGCCTCCATTACATATGCAGCATCGCCCGCGAAAGCCGGCGACGCCAGAATTTACGCGACTTTGGTATTACATATACGGCGTAGCATACAAGTTACGCGCGTATATTTCACCCATCGCTCGCAATTATTTCTCCCATAAGCTAACATGGGACCGCGTCGTAAATCGGTATCCAATATCCAGCGCAAGGCCTTACGTGGCGAAAATGGAGAAATCTTACTCCATTTTTACCTCGCTATAAAAGGCAGCCGTAGCAGACCTTGCGCTGAGTATGGGAGCACCGTAACTCCATAAAATGCCTGCAAAAATAAACTAACACCTAACGCATGCGCAATGTCTATCTACCTGTCAACCACAATCCCCCACCGCAATAACTAATAAAGACTATTAACCCCTAAACCGCCATCAAATCCACACTGCAAGTAATAACTAAATTATTAACCCCTAAACCGCCATAGCCCACAACGCAATAAACCTATTCAAGTATTAACCCCTAAACCGCCATAGCCCACATAGCCTATTAAATGTATTAACCCCTAATCTGCCGCCGCCAACGTCACCGCCACTATAATAAAGTTATTAACCCCTAAACCTAAGTCTAACCCTAACACAACCCTAACTTAAATATTATTAAAATAAATCTAAATAAATTTACTATTATTAACTAAATTATTCCTAATTTAAAACTAAATACTTACCTATAAAATAAACCCTAAGATAGCTACAATATAATTAATAATTACATTATAGCTATTTTAGGATTTATTTTTATTTTACAGGCAACTTTGTATTTATTTTAACTAGGTACAATAGTTATTAAATAGTTATTACCTATTTAATAGCTACCTAGTTAAAATAAATACAAATTTACCTCTAAAATAAAACCTAACCTAAGTTACAATTACACCTAACACTACACTATCATTAAATAAATTAAATTAATTAACTGCAATTACCTAAAATTAAATACAATAAAATAAAATAAACTAAAGTACAAAAAAAACCCATTAAATTACAGAAAATAAAAAAAATTACAAGAAGTTTAAACTAATTACACCTAATCTAAGCCCCCTAATAAAATAAAAAAGCCCCCCAAAATAATAAAATTCCCTACCCTATACTAAATAACAAATAGCCCTTAAAAGGGCTTTTTGCGGGGCATTGCCCCAAAGTAATCAGCTCTTTTACCTGTAAAAAAAGATATACAACCCCCCCAACATTAAAACCCACCACCCACACACCCAACCCTACTCTAAAACCCACCCAATCCCCCCTTAAAAAAACCTAACACTACCCCCTTGAAGATCTCCCTACCTTGAGCCGTCTTCATCTAGCCGGGCACAAGTGGACCTCCAGGGGCAGAAGTCTTCATCCGATCAGGCCAGAAGAGGACATCCAGACCGGCAGAAGTCATCATCCAGGCGGCATATTCTATCTTCTTCCATCCGGAGCGGAGCGGGTCTATCTTGAAGACATCCGACGTGGAGCATCCTCTTCCATCCGACGGCGACTGAAGAATGAAGGTTCCTTTAAATTACGTCATTCAAGATGGCCTCCCTTCAATTCCGATTGACTGATAGAAAAAATCCTATTGGCTGATGCAATCAGCCAATAGGATTGCAGTTCAATCCGATTGGCTGATCCAATCAGCCAATAGGATTGACTTCGCATTCTATTGGCTGTTCCAATCAGCCAATAGAATGCAAGCTCAATCCTATTGGCTGATTGCATCAATATGAAACAGCTTTGAAATATATTTTCATTATTTATTTTGCTCCCTTTGCATTTAATTTAACTTAGCAAATTGAGCAATTTCCAATTCTCAGAACCTGAAAGCACCCTGTTGACTTCTCAAGGTAACTCTGCTACATAGTTGTTCCAAATTAACTTCATCAGATAACAACCGCAAAACAAGGTACATTATACTACCCGTATTAACTGTGGACTAAAGCCCAGATTGACGAATAAGGCAAATGAATGGTGGAGTTTGGCTGTTGAAAATAATTGCAGTGAAAATTATTTTAATTTGTTGTAAAAATGTTACGATTTGGCTGATATGTTAATTCTATAGCAACACAACAGAAATGTCTTGTAGTTACAAGGTGTTTACAATCCCTTACACTGAAGTCAATGAAGTAATGATTCAGACAGAGCATTCACATAGAAGAGACTTTGCAGTTTATTTCCTTCAATAAATTGTGCAGTCTATTTATATGCATACTATCATGTCCTCGGGCCTCCTTAACAGGCCAGATTTTCAGGATTACCTTGGATGAGAGCAGGTAAAATAACCATGTTTACTAATCAGCTGATTATTTCACCTGTGCTCCAATTCAGATATCCTCAAAATCTGGCCTGTTGGGGAGACCTGAGAACAGGTTTGAAAACCCCTGGTGTAGATATATATCAGTCTGTGATAGGCTGATGGTTGCTACATGATACCAGGGTTTGGTGAATGAAAGGAAATGTTTAAAGGGACACTGAACCCAAACTTTTTCTTTGTGATTCAGATAGAGCATGCAATTTTAAGCAACTTTCTAATTTACTCCTATTATCAACGTTTCTTTGTTCTCTTGCTATCTTTATTTGAAAAAGAAAGTCCAGAACCTTGGACAGCACTTGTTTATTGGTGGATGAATGTATCCACCAATCAGCAAGAACAACCCAGGTTATTCACCAAAATGGGCCGGCATTTAAACTTACATTATTGATTTTCAAATAAAGATACCAAGAGAATGAAGAACTTTCGCTAATAGGAGTAAATTAGAAAGTTGCTTAAAATTGCATGCTCTATCTGAATCACAAAAGAAAAAATGTGGGTTCAGTGTCCCTTTAAAGTTGTCACAAAAAAAACTTCTGCTTATTTAAAATGCAGAGTAAGTGCTATTGCATTGTCTTTTTATTATTCACTTGTTGACCATTACATTCTTCTGTATTTAACCCTTTCGCTGCTAAGCCCTTTTCTCCCCAGTGCTGAGTCAATTTTGACCTTTTTATCTTAACTACATTTAAACCCTATTGTGAGTTAACTTTCAGTGAGTGACCCAATACAAATTGTATTTTTTTTTCAGCAGGCCCAGCAGATGCACAATATGCAATTTATTATATATATAATTCATGTCATGTGAGATGCAAAAACTGGAAAAAAATAAGTATAATTTTTGCATAGATTCTAGTAAACAATATTGAAAATGACCCAGTGGTCACTGCTGTTACTGTGATCACCTTACTAAATAGTCATCAAGGGTAGCCACATGTGAAATAGGGGCCATACTGACTTTGGGGGATTATAATATAGATTAGAGAGGACCTATTGAGCAGTGATCACCTAACTATACAGATAAAAGTCATATATATTTTTAAGAGAGGGACTTATCTACAAGAATATCATCATCATCAATTATTAAGGGTCTGTAAACATACCAGACTTGCTTGTAATTGTGTATAAAAAGTAGCATCTCCAAGCAAATCCCCATGTATTGTTTTACTTTATTTTTAACAGCTGCTGTCTAGTACTGCTCCATGATCACTGCCATTTGAAAGATCATGTGATTCTCTTTCTAATGAGAGGTCTGTAGATGTTAAAGGGACAGTAATTTTAAACAACTTTCCATTTTACTTTTATCACCAATTTTCTCTTGGTATTCTTAGTTGAAAGCTAAACCTATAGGAGGTTAATATGCTAATTTCTTAGACTTTGAAGACTGCCTCTTATCTGAATGCATTTTGACCACTATAGGGCATGTATGTATTGGGTACTTGTAAAGCACGGCTAACCACCCATAAGGGTGTCAAGGCGCTGCTCATTTTATAGACCTCAGAAGGATGAAAGGCTGAGTGGACCTCGCTGGTGATCAAACCTGCAACCCTTGGGTTGTTATAGAGCTCAGCCACAGTGCATTAGCATGCTGAGCTATCTGTCCGGCGCTTGCTGATTGGTGTATAAATGTAGCCACCAAATCAGCAAATGCTACCCAGGCTCTGAACCAAACATGGGCCGGCTCCTATGCTTACATTCCAGGTTTTTTAAATAAAGATACCAAGAGAACAAAGAAAAATTGATAATAGGAGGAAATTAGAAAGTTACTTAAAATTGCATACTCTATCTGAATCATGAAAGGGACAGTCAAGTCCAAAAAAAAAATTAGTTCATGTGTTTTATATAGATAACATTGAGCTCATGCACGTGAAGTTACTCTGGAGTGAGCACTGATTGGCTAAAATGCAAGTCTGTCTAAAGAACTGAAATAAGGGGGCAGTTTGCCGAGGCATAGATACAAGGTAATTACAGAAGTAAAAAGTGTATTTCTATAACTGTGTTGGTTATGCAAAACTGGGGAATGGGTAGTAAAGGGATTATCTTTCTTTTTAAACAACATACATTCTGGTGTTGACTGTCCCTTTAAGAGCTCAGATCAAGGGGTTTGAAGAACCTCCCCCATCCAGCTCCGTTGCAGCTACCGGTGCATCCTGGTTCAGCCCGCTTTGTGGCGTCAACACTTGCGTACATGGTGACATCGTCACTGCCATGAAGCCAAGGAGTGACGCCCACTAGGCTAACAATGATGCTCAGCCTGTAGTGCGGGGGATCACCAAAAACAGCATTTGAGCGGCATGTCATGCATCTACAGGCATCAAAGTGTTTAATGGTCATTTAAACATGTTCACATTTTATTGCCTAAAAAAACATATGAAGTACAATATGTTTTAATTTAAATTCAATGAGCACTAAGCAAGAAACAGCCATCAATTAATAGGCATTAACAGGAAATACCAATTCGCCAATTACTAGCTTTATCAAAGCTGAGGCGTACAGGGGCACGTATACGCGCCCCTGTACGCCTCAGCTCGCCTGTGGTGGGGCGAAATTACCTGCAGGTAATCAACATTGCACATGAGCGCAATTTTGCACTTGTGTGCAATCTCGCCCCCTGCCCGCACACAGCCAATCATGCTCGGGCAGGAGCTGTCAATCTCCTCGGTCTTGACCGTGGAGATTGATTTTCGCCACCTTAGAGGTGGCAAAAAGGTTAAGGAAGCGGCGGTCTGGTGACCGCTGCTTGATAAATTACGACGAGCAAGTTCTTGTGAGAACTTGCAGCCGTAGGGCTTTGGTAAATCGAGCCCTTAGTATGACATACCTATCAGCCAGTGAGGATTAGAAGGATTTAAACAAATTATTACAGCTGCATTAGCTTAATTTTAAATATAAAAACTCCTTTAAATTTACATTGCTTGTTCAGATGTTGCTGACAACAGAACATTTTCTCATACATCATCCCTTTAAATTTTGTGTGTTTGGGCTCAATGAGGACTGGGGTTGAAGGGATAGTCCAGTCAAAATAAAACTTTCATGATTCAGATAGAGCATGTAATGTTAAACTATGTTTTAATTTACTCATACTACTTTTTCTTTGTTCTCTTGGTATCTTTATTTAAAAAAGCTGAAATATAAGCTTAGGATCGAGCCCATATTTGTTTCAGCGCCTGGGTAGCGCTTGCTGATTGGAGTATAAATGTAGCTACAGAATCAGCAAATGCTACCCAGGCGCTGAACCAAAAATGGGCCGCATCCTATACTTACATTCCAGGTTTTTTAAATAAAGATACTAAGAGAACAAAGAAAAATTGATAATAGGATTAAATTAGAAAGTTGCTTAAAATTGCATACTCTATCTGAATCATGAAAGTTTAAAGGGGCAGTCAAGTCCAAAAAAATATATCCATAATTCAAATAGAGCATGTAATTTTAAACAACTTTCCAATTAACTTTTACCACCAAATTTGCTTTGTTCTTTTGGTATTCTTAGTTGAAAGCTAAACCTAGGATGTTCATATGCTAATATTTTAGACCTTGATGGCCGCCTCTAATCTGAATGTATTTTGACAGTTTTTCACCACTAGAGGGCGTTAGTTTCAGCAAAGGATAAACCTTTCAGCAAAAGATAACAAGAGAAGGAAGCAAATTAAATAATAGAAGTAAATTGTAAAGTTGTTTAAAATTGTATGCTCTGTCTAAATCATGAAAGAAAAAAAAAAATTAGGTTTCATGTCCCTTTAATATAACCGTGTTGGTTATGCAAAACTGGGGAATAGGTAATAAAGGGATTATCTATCTTTTAAAACAACAAAAAATCTGGTGTTGACTGTCCCTTTAATTTTGACTAGACTATATCCCTTTAAGAAACATTGTTTAAGAGAATTTCCACATTGCTAAAAGAGAATCTGCAAAGAGATATATTGCACAAGAGTAGAAAACACCACCCTATCAGCAGAATTGTGCATTGCATTGAGAAACAGCACTGTCAGGTGCCTCACACAGCAAATAATAGGTTCTGAAGTAAAATATCTTAAAAGAAAGCAGTGTTCACCTCACTTACAACTCCCTTACATTCAGTGTTCACATTTAAATCCTGGGCAGGGAGTCTTCATTTCAAGGATTACAAATAATGGTTAAAAAAAATGATTCACTGTCTACACAGGAACATATAATCCTGCCTGACCAAGACGAGGCATGAATTAAGTTTCAAAACATTCATTTGAAACAATGAATATTGGCAGCATCTGTTCTAACAGAAATTGTAATATTTGACAATTATTGTTTCTTTTGAATTTTAATCTCTTTATTACAATTTTTTTATTTAGGATTTTAGAGAATTGTTTGGAAGATTTGATGTCATGAAAAAACAGTGCTGTAAAATGTAATCTCATGGTAAATGTACAATGAATTCAGTATGTCAACATTCAAATGTTGTTTTTAGCATTTTCTAAAGTGTACTTTCTTAAAGGGACATTGAAACAGAAAATAATTATTACAGCAAGTCGGTTTTGTCAGTACTAGTTAAACACATAGGTAAAGCCCAGCTTGGGAACTATAAGCTTTACAGTGCCCAAGATAAACAGTACTGTAGTACTAGGAGCAAGCTGAACACATCCGGGGTGAGCCAATGACAAGAGGCATATACAGTGCACTGCTGCTCCTGAGCCTACCTATGTATGCTACAAAGAATACCAAGAGAACAAAGCAAATTAGATAATAGAAGTAAAGAGTTATTTAAAATTGCATGATCTATCTGAATCATGACAATTTAATTTTGACTTGACAGTCCCCTTAAAACTATTCATGTGAAAAAATTTTTTTTTTATGTAACCAAAATTTGTTGCTTGGAAGCACAGTGTCCTTGCATTGTTTTACTTCACACAACATATTTAGAGACATGGAAGTCAAAATTTAACTTTCATCATTCAGTGTATGATAAAAAAAAACAATTTACTTCTTTTATCAAATTCACAGTTTTCTTTTGGTATCCTTTTTGTTAAAGCTTAGCAGGTTTAAATAAGAGCATACTGAGGTAGGCTTAGGCACGTTCAAGTGTCTTGAGCACTGTATGAAAAAACTTGTAACAAACATTGTAACAGCTGCCATAAAGTGCTCAAAACTCATGCACACTCCTGAGCCTACCTCAGAAGAGCTACATTATTTATGCTTACCTGATAAATTCATTTTTTTCAGGTGGGCGAGAGTCCACAAGATGTGGGCAATTCATTCCCTGGTTACCAGGAGAACACAAACAAACCTCACACTCCAGAGCTTTAAACTTCTGTGTTATCTCCTCCCAAACCATAGATACTATCGGTTAGATTACGAGTTTTGTCAGTAAGGCTGTGCGGTGCGAACGCTCCTTTTTTTCTTACCGCTCCCTTTAAACAACGCTGGTATTACGAGTTTTCTTCAAGCCGGCGTTAGCCTCAGAAAAGTGAGCGTTGAGCAAAATTTAGCTCCACATCTCACTTCGATACCAGCGTTGCTTATGGTAGCGGTAATCTGTCAAAACGTGCTCGTGAACAATTTCCCCATAGGAAACAATGGGGCTGAGCTGGCTGAATAAAAAACTAACACCTGCAAAAAAGCAGCGTTCAGCTCCTAACGCAGCCCCATTGTTTCCTACAGTTGCAAGAAAAAGTATGTGAACCCTTTGGAATGATATGGATTTCTACACAAATTGGTCATAAAATGTGATCTGATCATCATCTAAGTCACAACAATAGACAATCACAGTCTGCTTAAACTAATAACACACAAAGAATGAAATGTTGCCATGTTTTTATTGAACACACCATGTAAACATTCACAGTGCAGGTGGAAAAAGTATGTGAACCCTTGGATTTAATAACTGGTTGAACCTCCTTTGGCAGCAATAACTTCAACCAAACGTTTCCTGTAGTTGCAGATCAGACATGCACAACGGTCAGGAGTAATTCTTGACCATTCCTCTTTACAGAACTGTTTCAGTTCAGCAATACTCTTGGGATGTCTGGTGTGAATCGCTTTCTTGAGGTTATGCCACAGCATCTCAATTGGGTTGAGGTCAGGACTCTGACTGGGCCACTTCAGAAGGCGTATTTTCTTCTGTTTAAGCCATTCTGTTGTTGATTTACTTCAATGCTTTGGGTCATAGTACTGTTGCAACACCCATCTTCTGTTGAGCTTCAGCTGGTAGACAGATGGCCTTAAGTTCTCCTGCAAAATGTCTTGATAAACTTGGGAATTCATTTTTCCTTCGATGATAGCAATCCGTCCAGGCCCTGACGCAGCAAAGCAGCCCCAAATCATGATGCCCCCACCACCATACTTCACAGTTGGGATGAGGTTTTGATGTTGGTGTGCTGTGCCTCTTTTTCGCCACACATAGTGTTGTGTGTTTCTTAAAAACAACTCAACTTTGGTTTCATCTCTCCACAGAATATTTTGCCAGTACTGCTGTGGAACATCCAGGTGCTCTTGTGCAAACTGTAAACGTGCAGCAATGTTTTGTTTGGACAGCAGTGGCTTCCTCTGTGGTATCCTCCCATGAAATCCATTCTTGTTTAGTGTTTTATGTATTGTAGATTCGCTAACAGGGATGTAAGTCTTTAGCTGACACTTTAGGATTCTTCTTCACCTTATTGAGCAGTCTGCGCTGTGCTCTTGCAGTCATCTTTACAGGACGGCCACTTCTAGGGAGAGTAGCAGCAGTGCTGAACTTTCTCCATTTATAGACAATTTGTCTTACCGTGGACTGATGAACAGCAAGGCTTTTGGAGATACTTTTATAACCCTTTTCAGCTTTATGCAAGTCAACAATTCTTAATCGTAGGTCTTCTGAGAGCTCTTTTGCACGAGGCATCATTCACATCAGGCAATGCTTCTTGTGAAAAGCAAACCCAGAACTGGTGTGTGTTTTTTATAGGGCAGGGCAGCTGTAACCAACACCTCCAATCTCATCTCATTGATTGGACTCCAGTTGGCTGACATCTCACTCCAATTAACTCTTGGAGATGTCATTAGTCTAGGGGTTCACATACTTTTTCCACCTGCACTGTGAATTTTTAAATGGTGTGTTCAATAAAAACATGGCAACATTTCATTCTTTGTGTGTTATTAGTTTAAGCAGACTGTGATTGTCTATTGTTGTGATCACATTTTATGACCAATTTCTGCAGAAATCCATATCATTCCAAAGGGTTCACATACTTTTTCTTGCAACTGTATGGGGAAAGAAAAAATATGTCTGCACCTAACACCCTAACATGAACCCAGAGTCTAAACACCCCTAATCTTACACTTATTAACCCCTAATCTGCCGCCCCCAACATCGTCGCCACCTGCATTATACTATTAACCCCTAATCTGCTGCTCCGGACACCACGTCACCTACATTATCCCTACGAACCCCTAATCTGCTGCCCCCAACATCGCCAACACCTACATTATAGTTATTAACCCCCGCAACTATATTAAATTAATTAACCCATAATCTGCCGCCGTCAATGTCGCTGCAACTATATTAAATTAATTAACCCCTAATCTGCCGCCGCCAACGTCTCCGCCACTATAATAAAGTTATTAACCCCTAAACCTAAGTCTAACCCTAACACCCCCCCTAATTTAAATATAATTTAAATCAATCTAAATAAAATAACTACAATTAAATAAATTATTCCTATTTAAAACGAAATACCTATAAAATAAACCATAAGATAGCTACAATATACTAATAGTTACATTGTAGCTAGCTTATGATTTATTTTTATTTTACAGGCAACTTTGTATTTATTTTAACTAGGTACAATAGTTATTAAATAGTTATTAACTATTTAATAACTACCTAGCTAAAATAAGTACAAAATTACCTGTAAAATAAATCCTAACCTAAGTTACAATTACACCTAGTAAATAAATTAACTAAATTAAATTAAACTAATTACAATTAAATAAAATAAACTAAATTACGAAAAAAACAAACACTAAATTACAGAAAATAAAAAAAGAATACAAGAATTTTAAACTAATTACACCTAATCTAATCCCCCTACTAAAATAAAAAAGCCCCCCAAAATAATAAAATTCCCTACCCTATACTAAATTACAAATAGCCCTTAAAAGGGCCTTTTGTGGGGCATTGCCCCAAAGTAATCAGCTCTTTTACCTGTAAAAAAAAAAAATTACAATACCCCTCCAAAATTACAACCCACCACCCACATACCCCTACTCTGAAACCCACCCAATCCCCCTTAAAAAACCTAACACTAACCCCCTGAAGATCACCCTACCTTGAGCCATCTTCACCCCGCCGGGCACAAGTGGTCCTCCATATGGCAGAAGTCTTCATCCGATCGGGGCAGAAGAGGTCCTCCAGACGGCAGAATGCTTCATCCAGGCTGCATCTTCTATCTTCATCCTTCTGGCGCGGAGCGGGTCCATCTTCCATCCAGCCGACGCGGAGCATCCTCTTCAATCGAAGTCCTAATGAAGAATGAAGGTTCCTTTAAATGACATCATCCAAGATGGCGTCCCTCAAATTCCGATTGGCTGATAGAATTCCATCAGACAATTGGAATTAAGGTAGGAAAAATCTGATTGGCTGATGCTGTCGAGGGACGCCATCTTGGATGAAGTCATTTAAAGGAACCTTCATTCTTTGTTAGGACTTCGATTGAAGAAGATGCTCTGCATCAGCTGGATGGAAGATGGACCTGCTCCGCGCCGGAAGGATGAAGATAGAAGATGCAGCCTGGATGAAGCCTTCTGCCGTCTGGAGGACCTCTTCTGCCCTGATCGGATGAAGACTTCTGCCGTATGGAGGACCACTTGTGCCCGCCTGGGTGAAGACGGTTTAAGGTAGGGTGATCTTCAGGGGGTTAGTGTTAGGTTTTTTTAAGGGGGGATTGGGTGGGTTTTAGAGTAGGGGTATGTGGGTGGCGGGTTGTAATGTTGGGGGTATTGTATTTTTTTTTACAGGTAAAAGAGCTGATTACTTTGGGGCAATGCCCCGCAAAAGGCCCATTTAAGGGATAATTGTAATTTAGTATAGGTTAGGGAATTTTATTATTTTGGGGGGCTTTTTTATTTTAGTAGGGGGATTAGATTTATTTATTTATAGAGTAGTGTTAGGTGTAATTGTAACTTAGGTTAGGATTTATTTTACAGGTAATTTTGTATTTATTTTAGCTAGGTAATTATTAAATAGTTAATAACTATTTAATATCTATTGTACCTAGTTAAAATAAATACAAAGTTGCCTGTAAAATAAAAATAAATCCTAAACTAGCTACAATGTAATTATTAGTTAATTATTGTAGCTATTTTAGGATTTATTTTATTGGTAAGTATTTAGTTTTAAATAGGAATAATTTATTTAATTGTAGTAAATTTATTTTGTTTAATTTAAATTATATTTAAGTTAGGGGGTTTAGACTTAGGGTTAGACTTAGGTTTAGGGGTTAATAAATTTATTATAGTAGCGCGACGTTGGGGTCGGCAGATTAGGGGTTAATAAATGTAGATAGGTGTCGGCGATATTAGGGATGGCAGATTAGGGGTTAATAAAATGTAACAAGTGTTTGCGAGGCGGGAGTGCAGCGATTTAGGGGTTAATACATTTATTAAAGTGGCGGCGATGTCCGGTCGGCAGATTATGGGTTAAATAATTTTATTATAGGGTTTGCGATGTGGGGGGGCCTCGGTTTAGGGGTTCATAGGTAGTTTATGGGTGTTAGTGTACTTATTAGCACTTTAGTTAAGAGTTTTATGTTCCGGCGTTAGCCCATAAAACTCTTAACTACTGACTTTTAGAAGTCTTGACAGGAGAGGGTCTACCGCTCACTTCTTCCAAGACTTGAAATACCGGCGTTAGGCAAATCCCATTAAAAAGATAGGATATGCAATTGACGTAAGGGGATTTGCGGTAGCCAAAAGTCGCGGAAGAAAAGTGAGCGGTACACCTGTACCTGCCTGACTCGTAATACCAGCGGGCGTTAAAAAGCAGCGTTGGGACCTCTCAACGCTGCTTTTTAAGGCTAACGCAGAACCGTAATCTAGGCATATGTTTTTCCATATGGCAGAGAGAAATAGATAAAAAAAGAGACAGTAAAAGTCAAAGCATGGAAAACAAGTATAATACAATGTGTTAATAAAGGAAACTATACAATTCCAAATCCTGATGTATTTTCTGTGTTGTCACTCCAAAAAGGAAAGAAAAACACAATAGTGTAATATAGTCACAAATCTTATAAACAAGTATAATGCAGGCTCCAAATCTGTACTCATATAGAACAGAGCACCACCTGCTCTGTGTAATGCGCTTGTCGTATGATTATAGGCTCATACGCACCCAATCATCGGTAAATTTCAATTTCAGTCAGAAAACTCTATACAGATATTATGTTTATTACAGTAAAGTTATGTTTATTAACAGGTGCTGTGTTAATTAATTGTGTTTGCTTCTTTGTGTTGTAAGAAATCTGTCTTTCTCTGCTGAAAACCAACTGCATATTAAACCTGTGTCTGCCGACAGATTTTCATAACAGGACTTTTACTAATATACTCTTTACTCAATGGATTTAAATGGTTTATATGCATGCTGGAAATATCAAGTCTACTGTTTGGGATATAAAGTGCATGCTGGATCTGCCCTCTGGTTTTAAATACACTTTACATTTACTTAAAGCATCAAGTCTGCTGTTTGTGATCTGATTTGCAAACTGGGACTACGCTTTTGGATTTAAAGACACTTTATGTTTGTTTGCTGAAAGCATCAAGATTTCTGATTGGGATCTGACTTCTGTGTTGTTCTGTTTACTTCATGAGATACACTGCCTAATGAGAAAATTAGCACTATTCAACCTATATGCCGGACAATCAAGTGACCTCTGACCTCTGCAAAGTCATTTGGCGGTCACGTGATCCACCTCAGACTGTGAATTCCAGCTTTCCGCAACACTCCCTAAGACGCGAGGAGATCCAGATCACCACCCAATTAGGACAACACATAGTGTGCGAGTCGCACACGGAGGTAACCTATCTACACTGTCTTTCTTGTTTCAGCCATCCCTCTGGACGGGTTAAGAATCCACCGAGGCGATTGTCAGCCTACATCTAAATAAGAAGGTAAAAGTTTTTCAGACTCTATCGAGCACTAACTTTCAAATATCATCTCCAATTCACTTGCACGCCAATATTGGGTGGCATTAAGTCCATCGGACAGTTCAATATATGTATAAATGTTTAAAGATTAATAACCCGCTGAGGTTTTATATTGTGGCTCACCAACTTGTCAAATTATTTTTTATTTTGGATTTTAAGCAAGTTTTGAAATCACCTTTTTAAAGATCTGTGCTAGACTAGCGCTGCTACTTTATTCATTTTATGTTTATATTATAGGAATTAAGATTAAGACATACTATAAAACATATTAAAAAGAAATAAGATCATTTAAAAAGGATCATATACATTGAACGCATAGTATAAAGGATAATCTGAATCGGTAATAACTCACTGTTATGCTTACCGCTTATAGCTATAGTGCGGTCATATCCAGAACAATCTTAACGGGTTCCAAATATTGGTAAGTCCAAACTTTGTAGCGGGATCAAAGTCACACAGAAGATCCGACACATGTTTTGCCATCAATTAATGGAGTACATTCCAATGAGGGGTCAGTTACTAGTGGTGTTCCCCAGGGGTCAGTTCTCGGGCCTGTTTCGTTTAACATGTTCATAAGTGATATTGTAAGTGGGCTTCAGGGAAAGGTTTACTTGTTTGCTGATGATACAAAAATTTGTAATGGAGTTGATGTTCCAGGAGGTTTTTTTTTTTTCTTTAATGAACAGTGATATTAAAAAAATGTTGGACTGGGCAAATAAATGGGATATGAAATGTAATATTACCAAGAGCAAAATTATGCATATAGGATCCAAAAACCCAAAGGCCAATTATAGTCTCAATGGTACATTACTGACTGTAACTAAAGGGAAATGGGACTTTTGAATTATTATTTCAGATTATACAAAAACAAACTAGTACACCGATGGCAAAAATAGCCACACACATAGCCTGAGGAAACAGTGCTGTGACACTGAGAAATGCGTTGCTGTTGTTTTTAACTTTTGTAATAAATTTTTATACCCTCACTTTGCTGCCTTTCCTATTTTTGGGATACTGCCATTATCTCATCCACTTTTTGGATTTCTGGACTCTCCTGGGTGGGACGTGGATCCCATTGGCTGACCACCCTCACATTGATTTGAACGGACCTGCATCTAATCTTGGCATCTCTGGACTCTCCCTGGCGAGATGAGGAATCTATTGGTTTTATTTCCGTTGTGTCTACCGGACGACTGGTTGGTTCCGGACCGCTTGTATTGCACATCAGTGCATTACACTTTGTGAGTAATATTCCTTATTTCTACTGTTATCATCTGTGGAGTTGTTTGATCTGCACCATGTGGCGCCCTCTATCTCCTCTGTTGTAGATCATTATTTCAGATTATTTAAAATTTGGTACACAATGCAGCAGTTGAATACTTGGTTGCATTGGGAGAGGTATTAGTAGCAGAAATAGCAAGGTTCGTATACCACTTTACAGATCATTAGTTAGACCTTATCTGGAAAATTGTGTATAGTTATGGATACCATATCTTCAGAAAGATATAAACAAACTAGAAACTGTCCAAAGGTGGGCTACTAAAATGGTATACAGTATAAAATATAAAAAACGTACAAAGAAAGACTCTATGACCTAAATATGCATAGGGCATTGAGGTCACTTGGATTGAGAACCACTGGTTTAGAGGGGAGAAGGGAAAGTGGTGACATTATAGAAAACTTCAAATATATGAAGGGACCTAATAAACTGGAAACAGAAAGCATTTTCCACAAAAAAATGTATTCACCCCTAGACTTCAATGAAGAGGGAAAAAAATCTAATACCCAACAAGTCGCGCAAACCTGATTGCGTTTTCTGAAGTGCCCTAGCCCGACATGAAAATATTAATATTTTACATTCCAATGTTCTACATGTAGAAGAATAGGTTCTATTTATTCTTAAATATATTTCTATATACGTTTATCTGATGGTATTTTGGTGCAATATATATTGATACCTATATATATATATATATATATATATATACACAGTATATATAGATATATATATATATAGGAATATCTATTTAAAAATAGTTAGAACATCTTCTCCTATGTGAAGAAAATTGAAATGTGAAATATTTACAGTAATATAAATTTTGCATCAATATGATTTTACATGTTTTCAACTACTTGACTGCAAAGGGCTCAAATGCACACACAAATATATATATATATATATATATATATATATATGTATATATATATATATATATATATATATATATATATATATATATATATATATATATATAAACAGAAAAAAAGAGTCCTGACGATGAAGCTCAAAGCTAAGTGGTCTTTATTGTATTAAAAGTTAATAGTATAGCAAACCGAGGGCATAAAAATGGCTATGATGCTGGGCCGTAAGGAAGGCTGGGGTGGGCGGCTGACGCGTTTCAGCTCCTATGGAGCCTTAATCATAGACTGTATGGTGCCCTATAGCCCTGCACTAGTTAATATAGGCTGACCTCACCAGTTATTGGATACTATGGCCCTCTTATGCCACCAATGGAAACGCTCTAAGGGGGATACACCCATCTAGATAGGATCTAGTGTGTTTTTATCACATTTAGTTAAATCACTAGCTCATTAAATGCCTGAACAAACATATATCTGCGCCGGTGTGGTAATTTGTTTCTTGGAACTTGAAAACTAATATAATAGTCTATCCCATGTACAACTATTACATTTAGATTTGACTAACCACTTGATTAACCACTTGATATCCTAATACACAGGAAGTGATTTTGGAAACCTATTATTAATAAATTTTGTTCACTCTAGCTGACTTGTTTGTAAAGGCATATGGTCGAAGCTAAATTTGGGACTAAAGGTATATATTGTGTAAATTATAAATTAGAGAAAGTTAAGTTAGTTTTGCAATCAATTAGTTTTTCAGTTTATTCAGTTTTTCCATTAACCTGGGCATCCTAAAAAAAATAAAATTAATAATATTAATAATCCTAATGCAGATATGTTAGGACCTAGGTCACTGTGTAAATGGAAATATACTCTGATATGACTGAAATTGAGTAAAAGATTACTACAATAACATTTATCCAATTGAAGCCTATTGTGTGCCAGTATAGGTAATTAATGGTATTGGAGAACAGGTGTATAAATGAGCACATGTGTATATGAGTCTACAAATAAATAAATATAGAAACAGTTGAACACATTAAATTATGTGAATATTTGTATATACATATTCACTGATCTTGACCCTCATCAGATTTTCACCAATGATTTATCAAGTCAGTCTCAATATTGAGTCCAATAGGTTGTCGACTTCCTAGGGTGAAGATCCAAAAGACCTCCTTTTTAAAGAGGTCCTTTGATCTATCTCCTCCTCTCGGTTTCTTGTGATTTTGGTCTATAACCATCCAAGAAAAACCACTCATATCCTGGCAGTGCTCCTCAACAAAATGTTTAGAAGCACCAGTAGTTACATTGCCACGCTCAATGTCATTAAGATGTGCTCGTATCCTTTCCCTGACCTCACGAGAAGTACACCCTACATACTGTTTCTCACATATAGAACATGTGATCATGTGCATTGGAGGTGCGAGTATACTTTTTGTGTTGTCAGTGATTGAAAAACCTTACCTGAAGTAACATGTCTACAGGCTTTGCAAGTGCTATTACCACACTTGTAATGTCCCTTTTGCGACAACCAACTACTCTTTGATTTGGGCTTTCTGAGCATTGAGGGAGACACTTGGTTCCCGATAGTTGTGTTTCGTCTTGCGACACAAAAACAACCATCCTTTATATCATCTTTCAAGTTGTCATCTGCCAAAAGGATTGGCAAATTTTGGCGTAAGATTTTATATATTGAGTAGTATTGGGAGCTATAGGTCGTCACAAAGGTGGGTTTTTGTCTCACCCTTTTTGACCTGCTCCCATCCTCAAGCAAGGACACTCTGTCTTTTTGGCTGACGTCATTTAACGCTTTACGTACCACTCCACTATCATATCCCCGTGCTAGAAATTTTTCGGTCAACTTTTCACATTCATGCATGAAGCTATCATCCTTCAAGCAATTTCTTCGTAATCTTAGGAATTGGCCTTTTGCTATCCCATAACTGGTATGTGGAGGGTGACTGCTTCCTGCATGTAGGAAAGTATTAAATGATATGGGTTTTACATAAAGCGATGTGCTTACCCTATTCTCTCCTGGGAGTCCTCTCAAAATTACATCTTAGTAAGGAATCTCAGTTCTCTCAAAGGAAAATGTGAATCTTAATCCGACATTATTGTCATTTAGGTAGTTGACAAAGAGTTCACTGTCAACCTGTGTGCCGGACCACACAACCAAAAGCAATTCAACCAAACAAAACCGGGTGAGTAAAACAATCTGGAAATTTATTTCTTCAATTTAAAATAGGCAACACGCTATTAAAAACATATATAAGCACAGACAAGGGAGACTAGTCTGACATGTTTCGGCCTTGACTGGCCTTAATCATAGACACTTTAGTCACGGTAAATGGGGCGGCTATTATACCACCCACCTTAATTTCATTGGCTGTCTGTGCTAAGGGTTAAATTTGTTACACCTGCTATCTTGTATATTGGGTCTATGTAAATTATTTGCTTGGTAAGTGAGATCTTATGTTAGTAATGTTAGGAACCTCTATCTGAACTTTGTATATACATTGACTATTTGTAACCCCCTATATGCTAAATGTGTAATCATTATAGTCATGCAATATCTTATCTAAATCTCTATGGGCATTACTTGAATGGTATACTTACACAGATACCATCCAATCATGCCATCTAGCATGATAATGCTATGCCTCCACTTATTTGACTGATACACTAAAAGCTGGGGTAAATAGAAAAGAACAAAAAAATAGATAGTTATGTACTCTAAATAAATGTGGTACAAAAATTATTATCCCAACTAAGTCTAAGCTTAATAATATCTCTCAATAAACCAACATTGTGGGCCATACTTTTAAGGTTTTTGTTTTTTAGTTTTTTTAGTTTTTTTAGTTTCTTAGTTATTTAGGTGTTAAGGCAATCTAAGTATATGGAGTTATAAAATAGTATATGAGGTGATATCTAGTACCAAAAGTTAATCAGATCTCCTTCTATATTCAAGCCATTTGGACTGCGTGTATACAATTTAAAAATCCAAAAGGCTTCCTTTTTATATAACTCCATAGTCCTGCTTCCTCCCCTTGGTTTATTCTTAATTAAATCTATGATCATCCAGGTGAATGTCTTGACACTTCTATCATGCTCATGTATGAAATGCTTAGAAGCACCTGTCGCTGTCCTCCCTCTCTCAATATCATTGAGGTGTTCACGTATACGTTCTCTGGTCTCACGTGTAGTACACCCTACATATTGCTTTTCACAGGAGGTACAAGTTATGGCATAAACTGCAAATTCTGATCGACAATTTGTACAGTAATTGCAATCAAAGACTCTTTGTGTGTAGTTAGACTGAAATACTTTGCTACTTGTAGTGTAACTACAAGCAATACAGCTGTGCAAGCCACACTTATAGTGTCCTTTACAGCTGAGCCAACTATTCTGCCTTGGTGGCTTCCTAAGGGCACTGGGTGAGACAAGATTTCCAATAGTCACATTCCTCTTAGAGACAAATAGACAACCCTTATCAATAACATTCTTGAGATCATTATCCGCCTTCAAGATTGGAAGGTTCCTCCTAATGATCTCGCATACTTCCCTGTACTGATTGGAATAAGTGGTAACAAAAGTTATTCCACTTTTCCCTCTTGATTTGGTATGTGTTTTAGTTGTAAGTAAATTTGCTCTGGGAATGCTCTCAACCTCTAAAAATGCTTTTCTTATGGGTCCCTCCGGATAGCCCCTTGCCTTAAGCCTTTTCCACAGAGCCCTACTCTCTGCCCGGAAATCGTCTTCTCTGGAGCAATTACGCTTAATCCTAATGAACTGCCCTTTAGCCACGCCATAATTCATATGGCGTGGATGGCAGCTCTTGGCGTGGAGCAAGGCATTTGCAGAGATTGGCTTAGTATATAATGCTGAATTAACCAATTGTTGGTCCCCATCTCCCTCTAGCTCAACATCTAAATAGGGCACTTTGTTTTTGCTGAAATTATATGTAAATTCCAGACCTGCCCTATTATGGTTTAGATACTCGACAAATTGCTGGCCCTCCTCCTCAGAGCCTGACCAAACCATCAACAGGTCATCGATGTAGCGCTTATATGCTACCACTGAACGTCTATATGGATTGGTATCTGCATAGACGTGGGACAGCTCCCACCAACCCATGTAAATGTTGGCAAATGCTGGGGCAAATTTTGCCCCCATGGCTGTCCCACGTCTCTGCAGATAGAATACTCCATTGAACTCAAAATAGTTGTGTGTCAGTAAGAAGAGGAGAACCTGCAATATGTAAGCCTTAAGGTTAGAGTCATAGTCACTGAATTCTTCTAGCATAAATCTGACTGCCTCCAGACCTTCCCTGTGAGGTATAGCCGAATACAGGCCCACCACATCCACGGTGAGCCATCCAAAGCTTTCCTTCCAGGTTAGTCCATCCACTAGATTGAGTAAGTGTTTAGTGTCCTGCAGGAAGGAGGGAAGCTTCCAGACAATGGGCTGGAGTAGTGTCTCGACCCAGTTTGACAAATTTTCAAACAAAGAGCCTATACCGGACACTATCGGACGTCCCTTGACATCCTCAATAGACTTGTGCACTTTCGGCAAATGGTGGAAGATCGGGGTAACCGGTTCCTCCACCATTAAATACTCACAAGTGACAGAGTCAATAACTCCCAGTTCCAGCCCATCATCTAGAAGGTCCCTCATTTTCTCCCGAAAAGCAAACACTGGATTACCTGGTAAAACAGAATAGACTTCCTGATCCTCCAACTGTCTCAATGCCTCTTTTATGTAGGCTGATCTGTCCATTACTACTATTGATCCACCTTTGTCCGAGTTTTTGATCACTATGTTATCTCTTGCTTTCAACTGTCTGAGACCTTCCTTTTGTTTGACTGTAAGATTGTCCCTAGAGTTCCTACTCTTTTCTTTTAGCCTTATCAAGTCCTCCTCTACCCTTCTATGAAATTGTTCAAGGATTTTACCACGACTATGTGTGGGGTAGAATATGGATTTTGGCCTAAAGCCAGTATGTGAGCTCTTAACACTAACAGGTTGATTACTATCTCTTTCTAGTTGGTATAGTGATAGAAAGTCAACAGCATCATTAACCTGAAAATAATCATTTGTCACTGTTCTCTCCACTAGGTCATGTGCTTGTGTGTCATCATCTTGCTGAGTGTTCTCTATGGCATAAAACTTTTTAAGTGTCAGGTTACGGATGAGTTTATTAACATCAAGTAATGTTTCAAAAACATCAAAATCAATTGAGGGAACAAAGTTTAACCCAAGTTTCAAAACATCCAATTCTTTTTCGGTCAGTACCGTGGATGACAAATTAATTATTTTTAGATTTTGTATTTGTTCTGTTTGCCTCTCCTGGGAGTATATCTTTCCCTCTGTTCTAGGGTCTGTAGTGCCCCTTGAGCTATTTGTGTTCTGGTTAGCATACCTCTTCCCCTCCCCCCTCCTCCCCCTCCCTGTCCTGCTCCTACCTCGTGAAAAACCTGCTGCTGGTCTACAGGTCCGCTTTGTTCTAATTGTTTCTCACCTTCTATTGCTCTCACATATCTATTCCTATTTGTTTTATTTTTAGGTTTAAGTATACCCACATTGGATTTAACAGGCAGGGAAAGGGGCACAATGTCAAGGTTTGGGGCTGACAATCCCCCTACATCAGAGTCATTATATAGTTCCCCCTCATCAGAAGAGGGTCCACTGGTCATGAAGTCCACAAAATCCTGTACCTCTACCTCATCATTGGACTCAGGGTCTGTGTCAGAAAAAGTCACCTGTTTTTTATTTGTGGTTGGTTGTTGACTCTTAATGTCCTTGGGTAATAAATCGCCCCCTTTCTTATGTTTCCGTTGTCGTCTATTCCTTTTTCCTGATTGTAAATTATTAGGATAAACCCTATTAAAGGTGTAATCCTCTGAATCTCTAGTGTATTTGCGGAACTTGAGTTTGTCAATGTCCCTCTTCATGCTATCTACAGTCTGTTTAAGCAAATTGTCAAGTTTTTCATATTGACTATGATCCACAAACTGGTTAAGATCTTTTTGTACATGCTGTATTTGTTGTCTAGCCTCAATTAGCCTCTGTTCCTTATGTCTTATGATCAGGTGCATTAATCTGATTGAGCATTCTGTTAAGATATCATTCCATTCCCTTAGAAAAGCATCATCAATCATGAGGAATGTTGGCCTTTTCTTAAGCCTAAGACCCCGTGGTATAATGTTAAGGTCAATATATTTCTCAAGGGACTTCTTGTCCCACCATATTTGATATTCCTTTATGAGTGCTTTTTCCATCAATAGAAAAACTTCAGAAATGTCTTTAATTTCATTATCAGGGTTAAAAATGTCCTTAAGTGTAGGTCTACTTTTCTCTAGATCCTCCAAAGATAACAAAGAGTAAAAATTACTGTTAGCCATGTTGCCTACGTAAATCCTTTATACTCAATATTTCAAATAATTGAATAGAGGAATTTGAAGAATTAAACTTGGCTTTATTCAAATTGCCAAGTATACATTACTATTAATCCCACTAATATAATCCAAAAGATATTAATTACTTAGCAGCACCATGCTCCGTTAATTTGTCAAAAGTTCTCAATCAGCATACCAAGAGAATTGATTACAACCAAAGATGAACAATGCTTGAGATGCGACAATATTTTTCTTACCGCTATCGGTGACACCCTTTAAAACTCTGTCCAGTACTATCCTCTTCTTCAGACTAGTACTAAGTAAGGCACACATCAAGCGACAACATCTTCAACAGTAATAGAGCAATAATGCGGCTCACCTTCTAGGATCTGTTCCGAAAGGAATCCTTACTGTCCGCCGCTCTGCTTCTGATCTCCGCGTCTAACACTCAGCGTCTGACGTCACTCGGTTTCCCGGTCATGTGATCGTCCATCTACTGGTAGTGTGCGGGCTCAATCCTGCAATTGCGTCGCTCTTCTATGATGTGTGAACGTGCTTGTGGGTTTTCAGTGTCACCGGTCTTGGCGGTCTGGTTCCGCTGCTTACGTGGGATTGCCCTGGATTCACCAAAAGGTCTTCTTCTCCAGATTGAACGCTTTCTCTCCGGACGGCACTCTCCTCTGCCGCAAAATAGCAATTCAACCAAACAAAACCGGGTGAGTAAAACAATCTGGAAATTTATTTCTTCAATTTAAAATAGGCAACACGCTATTAAAAACATATATAAGCACAGACAAGGGAGACTAGTCTGACATGTTTCGGCCTTGACTGGCCTTAATCATAGACACTTTAGTCACGGTAAATGGGGCGGCTATTATACCACCCACCTTAATTTCATTGGCTGTCTGTGCTAAGGGTTAAATTTGTTACACCTGCTATCTTGTATATTGGGTCTATGTAAATTATTTGCTTGGTAAGTGAGATCTTATGTTAGTAATGTTAGGAACCTCTATCTGAACTTTGTATATACATTGACTATTTGTAACCCCCTATATGCTAAATGTGTAATCATTATAGTCATGCAATATCTTATCTAAATCTCTATGGGCATTACTTGAATGGTATACTTACACAGATACCATCCAATCATGCCATCTAGCATGATAATGCTATGTCTCCACTTATTTGACTGATACACTAAAAGCTGGGGTAAATAGAAAAGAACAAAAAAATAGATAGTTATGTACTCTAAATAAATGTGGTACAAAAATTATTATCCCAACTAAGTCTAAGCTTAATAATATCTCTCAATAAACCAACATTGTGGGCCATACTTTTAAGGTTTTTGTTTTTTAGTTTTTTTAGTTTTTTTAGTTTCTTAGTTATTTAGGTGTTAAGGCAATCTAAGTATATGGAGTTATAAAATAGTATATGAGGTGATATCTAGTACCAAAAGTTAATCAGATCTCCTTCTATATTCAAGCCATTTGGACTGCGTGTATACAATTTAAAAATCCAAAAGGCTTCCTTTTTATATAACTCCATAGTCCTGCTTCCTCCCCTTGGTTTATTCTTAATTAAATCTATGATCATCCAGGTGAATGTCTTGACACTTCTATCATGCTCATGTATGAAATGCTTAGAAGCACCTGTCGCTGTCCTCCCTCTCTCAATATCATTGAGGTGTTCACGTATACGTTCTCTGGTCTCACGTGTAGTACACCCTACATATTGCTTTTCACAGGAGGTACAAGTTATGGCATAAACTGCAAATTCTGATCGACAATTTGTACAGTAATTGCAATCAAAGACTCTTTGTGTGTAGTTAGACTGAAATACTTTGCTACTTGTAGTGTAACTACAAGCAATACAGCTGTGCAAGCCACACTTATAGTGTCCTTTACAGCTGAGCCAACTATTCTGCCTTGGTGGCTTCCTAAGGGCACTGGGTGAGACAAGATTTCCAATAGTCACATTCCTCTTAGAGACAAATAGACAACCCTTATCAATAACATTCTTGAGATCATTATCCGCCTTCAAGATTGGAAGGTTCCTCCTAATGATCTCGCATACTTCCCTGTACTGATTGGAATAAGTGGTAACAAAAGTTATTCCACTTTTCCCTCTTGATTTGGTATGTGTTTTAGTTGTAAGTAAATTTGCTCTGGGAATGCTCTCAACCTCTAAAAATGCTTTTCTTATGGGTCCCTCCGGATAGCCCCTTGCCTTAAGCCTTTTCCACAGAGCCCTACTCTCTGCCCGGAAATCGTCTTCTCTGGAGCAATTACGCTTAATCCTAATGAACTGCCCTTTAGCCACGCCATAATTCATATGGCGTGGATGGCAGCTCTTGGCGTGGAGCAAGGCATTTGCAGAGATTGGCTTAGTATATAATGCTGAATTAACCAATTGTTGGTCCCCATCTCCCTCTAGCTCAACATCTAAATAGGGCACTTTGTTTTTGCTGAAATTATATGTAAATTCCAGACCTGCCCTATTATGGTTTAGATACTCGACAAATTGCTGGCCCTCCTCCTCAGAGCCTGACCAAACCATCAACAGGTCATCGATGTAGCGCTTATATGCTACCACT
Source organism: Bombina bombina (assembly GCF_027579735.1). Taxonomy (NCBI): domain Eukaryota; kingdom Metazoa; phylum Chordata; class Amphibia; order Anura; family Bombinatoridae; genus Bombina; species Bombina bombina. The sequence goes on along the minus strand of NC_069504.1, from coordinate 693,779,058 downwards.
GAACGTCTATATGGATTGGTATCTGCATAGACGTGGGACAGCTCCCACCAACCCATGTAAATGTTGGCAAATGCTGGGGCAAATTTTGCCCCCATGGCTGTCCCACGTCTCTGCAGATAGAATACTCCATTGAACTCAAAATAGTTGTGTGTCAGTAAGAAGAGGAGAACCTGCAATATGTAAGCCTTAAGGTTAGAGTCATAGTCACTGAATTCTTCTAGCATAAATCTGACTGCCTCCAGACCTTCCCTGTGAGGTATAGCCGAATACAGGCCCACCACATCCACGGTGAGCCATCCAAAGCTTTCCTTCCAGGTTAGTCCATCCACTAGATTGAGTAAGTGTTTAGTGTCCTGCAGGAAGGAGGGAAGCTTCCAGACAATGGGCTGGAGTAGTGTCTCGACCCAGTTTGACAAATTTTCAAACAAAGAGCCTATACCGGACACTATCGGACGTCCCTTGACATCCTCAATAGACTTGTGCACTTTCGGCAAATGGTGGAAGATCGGGGTAACCGGTTCCTCCACCATTAAATACTCACAAGTGACAGAGTCAATAACTCCCAGTTCCAGCCCATCATCTAGAAGGTCCCTCATTTTCTCCCGAAAAGCAAACACTGGATTACCTGGTAAAACAGAATAGACTTCCTGATCCTCCAACTGTCTCAATGCCTCTTTTATGTAGGCTGATCTGTCCATTACTACTATTGATCCACCTTTGTCCGAGTTTTTGATCACTATGTTAGTGTGAGTGTTAGACGCGGAGATCAGAAGCAGAGCGGCGGACAGTAAGGATTCCTTTCGGAACAGATCCTAGAAGGTGAGCCGCATTATTGCTCTATTACTGTTGAAGATGTTGTCGCTTGATGTGTGCCTTACTTAGTACTAGTCTGAAGAAGAGGATAGTACTGGACAGAGTTTTAAAGGGTGTCACCGATAGCGGTAAGAAAAATATTGTCGCATCTCAAGCATTGTTCATCTTTGGTTGTAATCAATTCTCTTGGTATGCTGATTGAGAACTTTTGACAAATTAACGGAGCATGGTGCTGCTAAGTAATTAATATCTTTTGGATTATATTAGTGGGATTAATAGTAATGTATACTTGGCAATTTGAATAAAGCCAAGTTTAATTCTTCAAATTCCTCTATTCAATTATTTGAAATATTGAGTATAAAGGATTTACGTAGGCAACATGGCTAACAGTAATTTTTACTCTTTGTTATCTTTGGAGGATCTAGAGAAAAGTAGACCTACACTTAAGGACATTTTTAACCCTGATAATGAAATTAAAGACATTTCTGAAGTTTTTCTATTGATGGAAAAAGCACTCATAAAGGAATATCAAATATGGTGGGACAAGAAGTCCCTTGAGAAATATATTGACCTTAACATTATACCACGGGGTCTTAGGCTTAAGAAAAGGCCAACATTCCTCATGATTGATGATGCTTTTCTAAGGGAATGGAATGATATCTTAACAGAATGCTCAATCAGATTAATGCACCTGATCATAAGACATAAGGAACAGAGGCTAATTGAGGCTAGACAACAAATACAGCATGTACAAAAAGATCTTAACCAGTTTGTGGATCATAGTCAATATGAAAAACTTGACAATTTGCTTAAACAGACTGTAGATAGCATGAAGAGGGACATTGACAAACTCAAGTTCCGCAAATACACTAGAGATTCAGAGGATTACACCTTTAATAGGGTTTATCCTAATAATTTACAATCAGGAAAAAGGAATAGACGACAACGGAAACATAAGAAAGGGGGCGATTTATTACCCAAGGACATTAAGAGTCAACAACCAACCACAAATAAAAAACAGGTGACTTTTTCTGACACAGACCCTGAGTCCAATGATGAGGTAGAGGTACAGGATTTTGTGGACTTCATGACCAGTGGACCCTCTTCTGATGAGGGGGAACTATATAATGACTCTGATGTAGGGGGATTGTCAGCCCCAAACCTTGGCATTGTGCCCCTTTCCCTGCCTGTTAAATCCAATGTGGGTATACTTAAACCTAAAAATAAAACATATAGGAATAGATATGTGAGAGCAATAGAAGGTGAGAAACAATTAGAACAAAGCGGACCTGTAGACCAGCAGCAGGTTTTTCACGAGGTAGGAGCAGGACAGGGAGGGGGAGGAGGGGGGAGGGGAAGAGGTATGCTAACCAGAACACAAATAGCTCAAGGGGCACTACAGACCCTAGAACAGAGGGAAAGATATACTCCCAGGAGAGGCAAACAGAACAAATACAAAATCTAAAAATAATTAATTTGTCATCCACGGTACTGACCGAAAAAGAATTGGATGTTTTGAAACTTGGGTTAAACTTTGTTCCCTCAATTGATTTTGATGTTTTTGAAACATTACTTGATGTTAATAAACTCATCCGTAACCTGACACTTAAAAAGTTTTATGCCATAGAGAACACTCAGCAAGATGATGACACACAAGCACATGACCTAGTGGAGAGAACAGTGACAAATGATTATTTTCAGGTTAATGATGCTGTTGACTTTCTATCACTATACCAACTAGAAAGAGATAGTAATCAACCTGTTAGTGTTAAGAGCTCACATACTGGCTTTAGGCCAAAATCCATATTCTACCCCACACATAGTCGTGGTAAAATCCTTGAACAATTTCATAGAAGGGTAGAGGAGGACTTGATAAGGCTAAAAGAAAAGAGTAGGAACTCTAGGGACAATCTTACAGTCAAACAAAAGGAAGGTCTCAGACAGTTGAAAGCAAGAGATAACATAGTGATCAAAAACTCGGACAAAGGTGGATCAATAGTAGTAATGGACAGATCAGCCTACATAAAAGAGGCATTGAGACAGTTGGAGGATCAGGAAGTCTATTCTGTTTTACCAGGTAATCCAGTGTTTGCTTTTCGGGAGAAAATGAGGGACCTTCTAGATGATGGGCTGGAACTGGGAGTTATTGACTCTGTCACTTGTGAGTATTTAATGGTGGAGGAACCGGTTACCCCGATCTTCCACCATTTGCCGAAAGTGCACAAGTCTATTGAGGATGTCAAGGGACGTCCGATAGTGTCCGGTATAGGCTCTTTGTTTGAAAATTTGTCAAACTGGGTCGAGACACTACTCCAGCCCATTGTCTGGAAGCTTCCCTCCTTCCTGCAGGACACTAAACACTTACTCAATCTAGTGGATGGACTAACCTGGAAGGAAAGCTTTGGATGGCTCACCGTGGATGTGGTGGGCCTGTATTCGGCTATACCTCACAGGGAAGGTCTGGAGGCAGTCAGATTTATGCTAGAAGAATTCAGTGACTATGACTCTAACCTTAAGGCTTACATATTGCAGGTTCTCCTCTTCTTACTGACACACAACTATTTTGAGTTCAATGGAGTATTCTATCTGCAGAGACGTGGGACAGCCATGGGGGCAAAATTTGCCCCAGCATTTGCCAACATTTACATGGGTTGGTGGGAGCTGTCCCACGTCTATGCAGATACCAATCCATATAGACGTTCAGTGGTAGCATATAAGCGCTACATCGATGACCTGTTGATGGTTTGGTCAGGCTCTGAGGAGGAGGGCCAGCAATTTGTCGAGTATCTAAACCATAATAGGGCAGGTCTGGAATTTACATATAATTTCAGCAAAAACAAAGTGCCCTATTTAGATGTTGAGCTAGAGGGAGATGGGGACCAACAATTGGTTAATTCAGCATTATATACTAAGCCAATCTCTGCAAATGCCTTGCTCCACGCCAAGAGCTGCCATCCACGCCATATGAATTATGGCGTGGCTAAAGGGCAGTTCATTAGGATTAAGCGTAATTGCTCCAGAGAAGACGATTTCCGGGCAGAGAGTAGGGCTCTGTGGAAAAGGCTTAAGGCAAGGGGCTATCCGGAGGGACCCATAAGAAAAGCATTTTTAGAGGTTGAGAGCATTCCCAGAGCAAATTTACTTACAACTAAAACACATACCAAATCAAGAGGGAAAAGTGGAATAACTTTTGTTACCACTTATTCCAATCAGTACAGGGAAGTATGCGAGATCATTAGGAGGAACCTTCCAATCTTGAAGGCGGATAATGATCTCAAGAATGTTATTGATAAGGGTTGTCTATTTGTCTCTAAGAGGAATGTGACTATTGGAAATCTTGTCTCACCCAGTGCCCTTAGGAAGCCACCAAGGCAGAATAGTTGGCTCAGCTGTAAAGGACACTATAAGTGTGGCTTGCACAGCTGTATTGCTTGTAGTTACACTACAAGTAGCAAAGTATTTCAGTCTAACTACACACAAAGAGTCTTTGATTGCAATTACTGTACAAATTGTCGATCAGAATTTGCAGTTTATGCCATAACTTGTACCTCCTGTGAAAAGCAATATGTAGGGTGTACTACACGTGAGACCAGAGAACGTATACGTGAACACCTCAATGATATTGAGAGAGGGAGGACAGCGACAGGTGCTTCTAAGCATTTCATACATGAGCATGATAGAAGTGTCAAGACATTCACCTGGATGATCATAGATTTAATTAAGAATAAACCAAGGGGAGGAAGCAGGACTATGGAGTTATATAAAAAGGAAGCCTTTTGGATTTTTAAATTGTATACACGCAGTCCAAATGGCTTGAATATAGAAGGAGATCTGATTAACTTTTGGTACTAGATATCACCTCATATACTATTTTATAACTCCATATACTTAGATTGCCTTAACACCTAAATAACTAAGAAACTAAAAAAACTAAAAAAACTAAAAAACAAAAACCTTAAAAGTATGGCCCACAATGTTGGTTTATTGAGAGATATTATTAAGCTTAGACTTAGTTGGGATAATAATTTTTGTACCACATTTATTTAGAGTACATAACTATCTATTTTTTTGTTCTTTTCTATTTACCCCAGCTTTTAGTGTATCAGTCAAATAAGTGGAGACATAGCATTATCATGCTAGATGGCATGATTGGATGGTATCTGTGTAAGTATACCATTCAAGTAATGCCCATAGAGATTTAGATAAGATATTGCATGACTATAATGATTACACATTTAGCATATAGGGGGTTACAAATAGTCAATGTATATACAAAGTTCAGATAGAGGTTCCTAACATTACTAACATAAGATCTCACTTACCAAGCAAATAATTTACATAGACCCAATATACAAGATAGCAGGTGTAACAAATTTAACCCTTAGCACAGACAGCCAATGAAATTAAGGTGGGTGGTATAATAGCCGCCCCATTTACCGTGACTAAAGTGTCTATGATTAAGGCCAGTCAAGGCCGAAACATGTCAGACTAGTCTCCCTTGTCTGTGCTTATATATGTTTTTAATAGCGTGTTGCCTATTTTAAATTGAAGAAATAAATTTCCAGATTGTTTTACTCACCCGGTTTTGTTTGGTTGAATTGCTATTTTGCGGCAGAGGAGAGTGCCGTCCGGAGAGAAAGCGTTCAATCTGGAGAAGAAGACCTTTTGGTGAATCTAGGGCAATCCCACGTAAGCAGCGGAACCAGACCGCCAAGACCGGTGACACTGAAAACCCACAAGCACGTTCACACATCATAGAAGAGCGACGCAATTGCAGGATTGAGCCCGCACACTACCAGTAGATGGACGATCACATGACCGGGAAACCGAGTGATGTCAGACGCTGAGTGTTAGACGCGGAGATCAGAAGCAGAGCGGCGGACAGTAAGGATTCCTTTCGGAACAGATCCTAGAAGGTGAGCCGCATTATTGCTCTATTACTGTTGAAGATGTTGTCGCTTGATGTGTGCCTTACTTAGTACTAGTCTGAAGAAGAGGATAGTACTGGACAGAGTTTTAAAGGGTGTCACCGATAGCGGTAAGAAAAATATTGTCGCATCTCAAGCATTGTTCATCTTTGGTTGCACACAACCAAAAGGTCATCTATATACCGTTTGTAATCGGTAATAGATTTAAGAAAGGGATTTCGGTCCACATATAGATGTAGATGCTCCCACCAGCCCATGAAGATATTCGCATAGGCCAGGGCGAACTTGGCTCCCATGGCTGTGCCTCGCCTTTGTAGGTAGAAATTTCCTAGAAATTCAAAATAATTGTGTGTTAGTAGAAAGTCCAAGACTCTTTGTATGTATTGTTGTATATGTATAGAGTAGTTGCTAAATGTATCAAGCATGTACTCAGTGGCTTCTAGTCCTTTACTGTGTGGGATAGCTGAATACAATCCCACTACGTCTATAGTAAGCCAACCCATATTGTGGTTCCATGTACAAGCATTCATGAGCCTTAAGAGATGCTTTGTATCCCTCAGGAATGATGGTAGCTGATATATTAAGGGTTGTAACAGGGATTCCAGCCAATTGGAGAGGTTTTCAAAAAGCGATCCTATCCCTGAGACAATAGGATGCCCTTTTACCTCCTCCAAGGACTTATGGACCTTGGGGAGGTAATGGAATATGTTGACCACTGGATGTTTTACATATAGATATTCAAAAGTGTCATCATCTATGACTCCTAGGTGTCTACCATCATCCAGCAAATCCAAAAGAAGTGCTCCAAATCGCTGTGTGGGATCACCAGGCAACTTTTTATAGACATCAGTGTCCAAAAGTTGTCTCTCTGCTTCAAAAATATAATATGATTTGTCCAACACAACAATTGAACCCCCCTTATCAGACTGCTTAATAGATGATGTCCTCTCTGTTCTGGAGCTTTGTTAAAGCTAGCCTTTGCTCGCAAGTAAGATTGGTCTTTACTTCTTTCTGTTCCATGTCTTTTTTAAGAAGGTCTTCCTCCATTCGTCGTTGAAACGACTCAAGTGCTTGACCTCTGAAATGAGTAGGATAAAATATAGATTTCGGCTTAAAGCCTTTGTGGGAACCAATATATTGTTCTTCACTTAAACACTCCCTTCCCAATGCATGGAGACTTAAAAAATCCCTTGCATCTGTTATATTAAAATAATCATGTTGTGGGGTTGTGTCTGGAACTGGGGGTGATTCATCTACAGTTGGATTGACTTTATAAAACTTTTTAAGTGTGAGGCCACGGATGAACCTATTTATGTCAATTAGTGTATCAAAAACACTGAATTTAGAAGTAGGAACAAAGTTAAGGCCTAAGCTTAAAACTTCCACCTCAGGCTTAGTCAGTGAAACACTTGATAAATTTATTATATTGGATCTCTGTATTTATTTGTCTGTCTGCCTCTCCTCAGTGTGTAGTGTTCCCTCTGTGACCCTTGTCTTGGTCCGCCTCTTCCTCCTCCTTCTTCTTGGCCCTGTGCTACCTGAAAAACCTGCTGCCCAACTTGAGAATCTACCTTTGGGGTATGTTGTGCTTTTTTATACTTATTGCCCCTGGGTGGCTTTGGGGGGTCTGTTTATTTTCAGAATAGCGGGTATACCCATCAGCTCATTAGATTGTTTAGGAGGTACAATATCAGAGGGGGGTACATTGGCATGGACCAAAGGGTGGGAGGGGGGTTTAGATGTGGTGCTTCCAGTCCTGCCACCTGGGTAAGCACTCCTCCATCATCATCTGAGGATTGTTCACTAGACATAAAGGAAACAAAGTCCTGGAGAACATCATCCTCGTTTGACTCCTGGTCAGTATCAGAGAAGGAAACCTTCTTTTGGTCCTTGTTGCCCCCTTTCGGTTGATATGCCTTTTTGTTGCCTTGGTTTCTGTGTCTCATGTACTTCCTTGATTTCCAATTATACACCCTATTGTATTTATAATCCTCAGTGTCTCAGTGTATATATATATACAATATCAAAGGAGAGCACTCTCACTTAGTATAGCAACTGCCAGGGTGCCAGTATAGGATAAGTGTAGCAGAACAAAAACTTGCACTTTCTGGTCTTTTTCAAATTCAATCTTTTACTGTGAAAAGTAGTGACGTTTCAGGGACAAAGTTTCCCCCTCCTCAGACATATTTAGACATCTAGGTATGTATCTTAATGTTAAATCCCTTTGCAGGCCTTTTTTTTCTAACACCTGAGACCTCATATCTTTTTATTAGATGGTGTTATTATGAGTGTAACTGTACTTTTAAATGTATTTTTTATTTGTTTTCTGCAACTTTTTATTCAAGTGTAACAGTTAACCAGAGCTCTGAAGTCACAATATCCCAATGCACATTAAATTCAAATGTGCTAGAGCTAATGTGTTTGCTGTCAACTTGTATTATACTCGCTACTTCTGACGTGCGCAAACACCAGCCATAAACCCCTTTTTGCTTGCATGCAACAGTTGGCGCTCCACTTGTAATATAGTCCTCAATTGGGATATCTATAGTACTAGTTAGATTCTCTTCATCATATTTACTATTTAGAAACCCCATCTTGTTCTAAATATACCTTCTTTTCCATACAATTCCATCTAATACGCTGGAATTTACTTTTTAGTATATTACGGGTCCAGGTTTTATGGTGGCAACTATTGACGTCAATATAATTGTTTATGTCAACAGGTTTAAAATAATTATTTGTTTTTATTTGATTGTTATCAATAAATATTGCCAAATATAGAGAGTTAATTGATGTATCATTATATTGTAATGGGAAATTAACATTCCAATCATTAGAGTTCAAGTATTCACAGTATCTTAAAAGTTCATTACCAATTTATGAATCATATAAAAGTTGCTATACCCTCTTAAATAATTATACCACCTTAAAAAAGTATACCATCTTGAAAAGTCTCTAAACAAGTTATACCATCTTATAAAAATGTAATACAGATTGAGACTGGTGATCCGGAAATAGATAACAACAGCTGGGATGTAAACTAGGTTTCACAATGATGAGTAAACTGGAAGTGACCAAACCAGTAATGATGCAACGGCCCAGGTTGTAAATAAATATGTGGATTAAACAACTGAAGGACATCCTTGAAAAAGGTGATTCTTAATGGCGAAACGCGTGTCGTATCTTATTTGGGACTTACATCACGCTACAAAGTTTGGACTTACCTGTATTTGGAGCCTTTTAAGACTGTTCAAATTCCAAATTCAGTCAGGAAACACTATACAACAGTGTTTCCCAAACCCAGTCCTTGGAACCCTTAACAGGCCAAATATTCATTATATCTTAACTAGAGCACGGGTGAAATAATCAGTTCGCTCATCAGCTTCACCTGTGCTCTAGTTAAGATATAATAAATAGGTGGCCTGTTAAGGGTCCTGAGGACTGGAGTTTAGAAACACTGCTATACAGATTCAGGTTATCCTTTATACTATATGTTCAATGTATATGGCTCTTTTGAAATCTTATTTGTTTTTTATTTCTTTTATAGTATGTTTTAATTACTGAAATAAACATAATATCCATTTAGTGTTTTCTGGCTGAAATTGGAATTTAGAGAAGAGTGGCTGCGTATGAGCCTGTAATCATACGACAAGCGCATTACACAGAGCAGGTGGTGCTCTGTTCCAAGTGAATACGGATTTGGCACCTGCATTATACTTGTTTATAGGATTTGTGACTTTATTACACTATTGTGTGTTTTTCTTTCCTTTTTGGAGTGACAACACAGAGAAGACATCAGTATTTGGGACTGTATAGTATTACAAATCCTTTATTATTACATCGTACTATACATTTTTTTTTATATAGGGAAAATAAGTGCAACAAGTCATGTTGCCAGATGTATTAAAAGAAAATATAACTCTAGCCATTCAATTGGGTATCTTCAAGCTCTATACCAATCTATCTCTTCCCAGATAGATACAAATTGTAACAGTAAAAAAGGGGATAGGAACAGAGCGCTAGATTGGCAAAGATACCAGGAGGATAATATTGTATATAAAAAAACAATTTATTGTTGTAGGCTCTAACAAATCACTTCTAGAAATACCTTTATAGTAGAGAAGAATACATACAGTATTAAAAGACACAATGTCCCAAATTTTTAAAACATGTATATGACTTATTTGTACAAGTAAATCGGGACGTCTCCCTTAAAATATGAAACAGAACATCACATTTGTTGATCCATTAAAAAGTGTGCACAAATATTTTAACCCCTATTTTGGGTTTCAACTTCTATAGTTTGGACTAATAAGAAGTTGTAGTAAAACATTTGTGCAAACAAGTAACCAGATTAATTTCAATATGTCACCCCAAATCAGGAAAAAAAAGTCTTATTTGTAGATTACAGACTATAGAATGCACCACACACTTATCCATTTGTTTTTTCTTCAGAGGACTTTTTAAAAAGTAGAAGTTCGTATATATATATGGCAGTTCTATTTACTCTTAAATTTTAGCAGGAACCCAAAAACAAAAGGATTTAAGGCTTTTTGGTTTAAGCGATGTAAGAAATATTACAATGATGTTACGTAGTAGTACATTGAAGGTGTGTAGAAAGCTGTTACTGGCTGTATGTATGCAACAATCTTACCAGTCTTATGGTTAAGCTGTATTAAAGCAAAGGAAATAATTACCAAGGTAAGCATAAATTTTGTTCTCTTACAATGGATGGTGAGAGTCCACAATATCACATGTGGGATCCTCTACCCAAGCAGTGAAGCCCACAAGACCAAATGAAAGAATTTAGTAAAAGTAAGTTAAAAAAAAAAAAAGACCAAGTAGCTGCCTTGCAAATTGTTTCAAGTGAAGCTTCATTATGAAAGGCCCAAAAATAGTCTACTGATCTAGTAGAATTAGCAGTAATCCTCTTGGGGGTTGGGACTTCCCAAAACACTATAAGAATGTCTAATTAATTCCTCAAGCCAACAACAGCTAAGGTAATAGAAGTAGCTTTCTGACTTCTATGCCAAAAAATGCACAAGGAAGGCAGACTTGTGAAAGGATTTTGTAGCTTCAATATAGAACATCAAAGCACAACCCACATCTAGAAAACACTCTTTAGAATTCTTCTGAGCTGGACACAATAAAGGTACCACCATTTCTTGATTCTGTAGAATCCATTTTTAATAACCAATTAATAATTCCTTCTCTAAACTGCCTTTTTTCAATGAAAGTTTAGTAAAGGAGGTTTGCAAGAGATAGCAGAAGGCTTAAAAGATCGTCTAGCAGATAATATGGTCAACAGAAACACAACCGTCTAGGAGAGAAACTATAGGTCTAACCCATGCGTAGGCTCAAAAGGAAGTGCTTGAGAAAACCTCATTACTGAGATGAGATTCCAAGGAGTCGTCATTCTAATTACCGGCCTAAGGTAAAATAGTGTCTGATCAAAGGTCTGTATATCAGGATTCTTAGCAATCTTTCTATGATACAGAAGACATAAGGCCAAAATCTGACCATTCAGAGAGCTGTCAGGCAAACCTTTCTCCCAGACCTGTTGAAGAAACGGAGGAAATATGTATATCAGCTTGAAATATCACAGAACAACTTAGGCATCCACTACTTCTGCCTGCTCTGGCATAGTAGCGGGGAAACATGTGGTTGAGCCAGGAAGCCATAAGGTCTATCTCAGAGAGACCCCAGCTAATCACAATCTGGTCAGACACCTCTTGATGAGAGACCATTCTCCAGGATGAAGACTCAAAAAGTCTGGCTCCCAATTGTTGATTTCTGGAATATGTATGGCTGACAACTGAGCATGGTTGTTCTCCACTCATCTGAGAATATGTGATACCTTTATCATCTCTAAGAAACTGCAGTTCCCCCTTGATGGTTGATGTAGGCCACCACCGTGACACTGTACAATTGAAATCGGATATATAGCTGAAGTCTGAAACTGGACCAAATCTGAAGAATCTTGAGGATTGCAAGTTCCAGAATGTTGATAGGTAACCTCGCCTCCCAAGAATGCCACATTCCCTGCACTCTCTGTGACTCACAGAAAGCCCATGAGACTGGCTTTTGCTGTAATCAAGTCCACTGCGGCCTTCTGAATGAGGACTGGTGAGACTGCCACCAAGATAGGGACTGTCGGTCTGATCTTAAGAGATCTGCTGAGACAGGTCCTCATGAATCTTGTTCTACTGATGTATTAGTGACTGATGAAGTGATCTCCGGTATCACCCAGCAAAGGGAATTGCATCCACTTTTGTGCACAGAACTACTGCAGGAAGGGGCGTTAGCTGTAAGCAAGCACATGTCTGTAGTAGTTTGAGTTTGCACTCTTCTGTAACAAGATAATCTCATAGAAACTGAATCTAAGCCGAATCCCAAAAAGTATAATTGAGTCTGAGGAATTTGGGAATATTTAAGCACAACCTATGGGTGGGTAGCAGAAGCGACAACCTGTGATGTAGTGTCCCATATAATAGCTTGTGGGCCATGGAAGATGTACTTACTTGTCACAACCTTGCTCTACTGAGCTTTATATAGCTGCAGTATACTGCATCCAGTAGAAAGGCCCATTTGAGGCAGTACAAGCTCTGTGTCAAGGATCTCACAAGGAACAGCACACTGTTGGCAGATACATCTGCATTTCACCTGGGAGAGCTGTGATATCTCCACACTGGGAGAACATTTTCAGTGTCTGACTAATACACCTGTCTTCCGCTCTGTCCTATGTAGGTACTCTGATGGGGAAATTGGGTCTCAGAACATTTAGAGAACCCCTATCAACAACATGTAGATCACAGCACTTCAGAATTCATCTCGCTCCTATGGAGGCAAAATAAAATACTGAGTGTCTAAGGTGTGGGAAAAGATAGTTAGGAAGCCCAAAGTTCTGGAGTGAGGGTTTGGTTTGGCCAAGTAATGAATAGCCCTTATGTGATGATCTCATGGACTCTCACCATCTATTGAAGAGGTAAATTGGATGATAAGAGGTAATTGGAAATGAGCATTACATTTTGGCTTCCATGTCCATTTAAGAAACATCAACTGAATAAGAGCATGTACATGTTCAGTCAAGATACAATAAAAATAAATTGCTCACCAACTTCTGACTCCTTCTGCACAGAGTTGCAGTCTGTAACGCTGAGCTGAGAGTCTTCGTTGTGGAAAACACTCTAGAAGACAAATTTAACACATTTTATAGCTATATTTTAAGCAGAAATTATAATTTGCTTGCAAAACGACTAATATTAGGGTCCATAATTTTGTATTTCATCTTATTCATCTTATGTCATTGGGTGTAATGCTATTAGCTATTAGGAATATTTAAAATATGTAATTTATATACTAGTATTTTGTTATGCTGACTTCTTTATAGAAAAGCTTATTTTGTGGAATGATTGTTGAGAAAAAAAACAAATGCAAAGCAAACAAAAAGATAAAGACAAACTTCATTCTTATTGTATTTGTAAATATATCTGTTATAAGCTATGCCTGTATCTATTATACCTGTTGTAAGGCATGCCTACCCAATGTGCAACACCAACAGCCAGGGAATCGGTTTTTAGCTCTAGAATGTACCAGTATGTACTTTGCAGCTAAAAAAAAGACAATCTTCCAGTCAGAACACAGGCCAGTAGGTGTCCTTTGAAGAAACACACATGCCCCTTACTCGTTTAGTGCATGTGCTAGATATTTGATGGTCTCTAGAGTATGGCCCGGGTTTTAATGGGAAGATTGAAGAATGTGACAAAAAGAAAAAGTCCAAGAAAATAAACGGACAGAGGAACAGAGGCACGATTTTAACCGTTTGTGAGATATTCTTTTTAAATACACGCATATTACATGAAAGTTATGAATGAAAGTGCATTATTTTGGAAACATGGTTCACACGCAGTGTAGCGTTTGAACAAAGCTAACCATCAATTAAGCAAACATTTTTTAATTTAACAGACTTCAATCAGCCACTTGTTTTTTAAGGTAGCATTTTGTATGTATATTTATGTAGAATAATTTATAAAATCAAGAACCAGGAATAATAAAATTCACAGAGTGATAGGTCTCTGGCATACACCAAGATCTGATTTACCAAATATATACTTTTAATAAATGTTCGCTGTTCTATAAACATGCATACTGCAGACTAAACTTTTTGTCATCTTTTTATAAAAACAAATGACAAATCTCTAGAACCATTGAGTATTAACTCCTAAAATTGTAGGGCTGACTCCTAACTATATGGAATGTTTTGCATATATCCTTATTCAAAGAAAATAGTACAGACTCAGCTTAACAAATATATAAGGAATGTAACAAAGCATGCAAAAAATCAATTAAATTAGCCAAAATTTTAAATGAAAGATTAATTGCAAAGGATTCTAAAACTAACCCTTAACGTTTTTTTAAGTACATAAATGGCAAAAAATCTAAGAAGGACAGTATAGGTACATTAAAATGTGTGGAGGGTAGCATAAAACAGTGACAGGGAGAAGGTAGAGGTACTAAACCAGTTATTTTCTTTAGTATACACAAGAGAGGAACCAATGCGAGATACTTTGAAAAAAACTATTTGGGATGGTGGTGTGCCACAGGATTTTTTAATGTAAAAAAGTGTGCCACGGCAAAAAAAAAGGTTAAAAATCACTGCTCTAGACGATATCAGGAAAACACTGGATAATATTATGGTAAATAAAACACCATGCCCTGATGGAATTTACCCAAGGGTTTTACAGGAATTTAGCTCTGTTATAGATAAACCTCTTATTTTTTCAAGATTCATTATTCTCAGGCATAGTACCCCAGGACTGGCGTAAAGCTGATGCAGTGCCATTATTTAAAATTAAAAAGTGTAGCAGGGATGATGCAGGAAGCTATAGACCAGTAAGTCTCACATTAATTGTGGGGAATATACCTGAAGGGATTATAAGGGATTATATTGATGAGTATATTTGTGTAAACAAGATTATGAGTTCAAATCAGCATGTTTTGATGAGAAATAGATAATGTCAAACTAATCTAATTTGATTCTATGAGGAAGTAAAAATATAGATAAAGGGAAATCCGTTGATGTGATATACTTGGATTTTGCAAAGGTGTTTGATACAGTGCCAGATGAGAGATTAATGTACAAAGTTAAGGGACTGGGAATAGCTAAAAATATTATCTTATAGATAAATAACTGGATAAAAGATAGGCCAGGAGCAATGAGTAGTAGTAAATGGATCATACTCTGATTGGACAAAACTAAAGATGAGTGCACAATGCAGGGCAGCGGCTTCTAAGGCTAATAAGATATTAGTATGTATTAAAAGAGGCATCGATGCAAGAGAAGAAAGTATAATTCTGTCACTATATAAATACCTGGTAAGACCTCACCTAGAGTATGGAGTGCAGTTCTGGGGACTAATATAAAAAAAAGACATAGCAGACTAAGAAAAGGTTCAGAGAAGGGCCACAAAACTAATAAGGGGAATGGAGAATGTAAGATATGAGGAGAGGCTAGTCAAACTTGGTCTGTTTTCTCTAGTAAAAGGGCACTTGAGAGGTGACATGATTACTTTATATAAACATATTCAAGGCCCATATACAGATGTGGCAGAAGCTCTGTTTATTCCAAGAAAATTGTTTATGACAATGGGTCACAATTTAGGATGGAGGAAAGGAGATTTAATCTCCTGCAATGTAAACATTTCTTCACTGTAAAAGCAATAACATTGTGGAATATTTAAAAATGGTTTAGATACATTTTTGGCTAGAAACAGAATTCAGGGATATAATTGTTTGTGTTAAATGGGTCACCTTTTTTATTAATGGGCTTAAAGTGAAGGTCCATTTTGATGAATTAGTGCCTGGTTTTTAATAAACCGATTAAAACAAAGGGGAATTTAATTAATCAAAATTGACATTTCACTGTTTTCTTCAAAAACTTACATTTTAATCCTGAATGCCGCTCCAGCGATTCCCCCGGCCGTCGGAAGCCTCTGCAGACGTCAGAAATAACAAATCAGGCTTCCTCCAATCACAGCTTTCCCCCAGGGGGAATCTTGGCCTGATGCAACGCTGTGATTGGAGGAAGCCGGATTTGTCATTTTGGACCCGTGAAGACAGCTTGCAACGGGCGGAGGAAGTGCTGGAGCGGCTGCCAGGATTAAACGGTAAATTTTTGAAGAAAACAGTGAAATGTCAATTTTGATGAATTAAAGTGCCCTTGTTTTTAATAGGTTTATTAAAAAACGGGCACTAATTCATCAAAATGGACCTTCACTTTAATTTAAGCTCATCTTAAAGGTTTGTATAGGTTGAACTTGATGGTCTTCCGTCTTTTTTCAACCTCATCTACTCTGTTACTATGTAATATTAATGGAGCACATGCTACCTTTGGATGCTTCCCAATGCAGAACAGAAACGTCCGTCCCAAGAGAAAGAAGATTTTTCCTATATTAAAATACATATCACCTGCACTCTCCATTCAGTACTCCACCACCTTTTTATTTATTTTTTTACCCAGTACCAAATGTCAGTGTGCAAAGCCTGGGTGTTTCAGGGGCAGCCTGGGAGCAGGACCAAGTTATCTCACCATGAGGTATTGCCGTCTATGGAAAGGTATTAGATCTCTCTGAGACAAACCAGTACAAAGGAGAAGAGCAAACTGCTGCACTGTTGAGAACTCTGCCACTCCAGTTTTCATATGTGATCCTTTCTTTCCCATTTCTCTCTGCCCTGGGTCCACTGAATATGCATAAAAACTAAGACCCTATTATGTCTTGGATGGTGCATATTTGGGACTTCAAATTTACTTGGTTTTCTAACACTGCTCTGTACACACATACACTGCAGTAGTAATAATATGGATTATTGACAGGCAGCATATAGGTGGATTCAAAACACATGTCGGAAGATGAAATGCAGAACTTTTAAAGGGACAGTCTACACCAAAATTGTTATTGTTCTAAAAGATAGATAATTCCTTTATTACCCATTCCTTAGTTTTGCATAACCAACAGTTATATTAATAAACTTTTTACATCTGTGATTATCTTGTATCTAAGCCTCTGCAAACTGACAGACTAGCATTTTAGCCATTTAGTGCTGAAGTCCTAGGTAACTCAAAGTTTTATCTATATGGCACACATGAACTAACACCCTCTAGTGGTGAAACATTGTCCAAATGCATTCAGATAATAGGCGGCCTTCAAGGTCTAAAAAAATTAGCATATGAACCTCCTAGGTTTAGTTTTCAACTAAAAATACCAAGAGAACAAAGCAAAATTGGTGATAAAAGTAAATTGGAAAGTTGTTTAAAATGACATGCCCTATCTGAATCATGAAAGTTTATTTTTGACTAGACTGTCCCTTTAAGCTAAGAGATGCAGGGACACTGAATTGAATTGCATGTTAAAAGGGTTAAAGCACTGTGTTATTGACAATTAAAGGGACAGACAATACCAGAATTGCTGTTGTTTAAAAAGAAAGGTAATCCCTTTATTACCCATTACCCAGTTTTGCATAATCACTGTTATATTAATACACTTTTTACCTCAGTGATTACCTTGTATCTAAGCCTCTGCAAACTGCCCCCTTATTTCAGTTCTTTTGACAGACTTGCATTTTAGCCAATCAGTGCTCACCCCTAGGTAACTTCACGTGCATGAGCTCAATGTTATCTATATGAAACACATGAACTAATGCCCTCTAGTGGTCAAAATGCATTCAGATTAGAGGCAGTCTTCTAAGACATTAACATATGAACCTCCTAGGTTTAGCTTTCAACTAAGAGTAGAGAGAAAACAAAATTGGTGATAAAAGTAAATTGGAAAGATTTTTAAAATGACATTCCCTATTTAAATCATGAAAGCTTTTTTTGGACTTGACTGTCCCTTTAAGGGGTTAATTACCAATCTTACTAGCAACCAATATTTTTATCATTGCTCAGTCTTTTTGGTAGTCAAGGGGTTAATAACTGGTCTTTCTGTTACTGAAAGGGGTTAATCACTTTGCTCCAGTGAGTTAAAGGGACAATAACAGCTCAGTATAACTACACAATGCTTTTGTTGTCCCTCCGGTAGTTACAACACTTTAAAGCTGTTCTCTTATTTTAACTCATTACAGAATCCAGTTGGTAAAGTTGTATTGCTACATCATGTAACATAAGCAGTGCACTTTCACAGATCTGTGATGTTACTGGCTTTTTGACAGCTGTACCTTGTACTTCAGTTTAGCTGATATAATAGAGAGCTGAAGCATTACATTTTTTCAGTTTTTTTGTATAGTTTAAAAGTTACAAATTAAATTTAAGATCTAAGATGTCGGCGCCCAGTGTGAAAATACAGAGCTTAACTAACTGATAATTGTAAGGGGTTAAAATAAGACAATGGCTTTGAAGACAGCTGCAGGCGCAGGAGGAAAAAATATACCATGGTGAGTAGTAACTATTTTATTGTAGTTGTACTCAGCTGTTTAATGTCCCTTTAAACACTTTTTTAGATAGGCAAACAAGACAGATAGATAAAATCCTGACCTGCGTCTTTATCTTCTGTCTTTGATAAAGGAAGCAGGTGAGATTATATAGAAAGTGTGATGCTTTAAGAAATTGTGAGGAAACAAAGTTCTGGACTGTAAAAATAGTGCTAATAATTACTAAAGTCACAAATATACAATATGAGTGATGGGTTTATACTTGCAAACACCAATCTAAAAGAGGTATGGCTGCAAAACACCTAATAAAGGGCCAGTTTACAAGTGGAGAGCTAAATATAATTTGCGTGAAAGCTATATCTGCGCTCCACTGAGTAATACCAGCGCACACTAATGTGCGCTGGTATTACAAGTTGACAGCAATGCGAACGCAAGCTTGCGTTCGCATTGCTGGGAAGCATTGCACTCACGAGAGCGTGCATCCATAGGCTCCTATGGGAGCCTCATTCTGATGCCGTCAGAGACGGCACAGAACCTAAGCACAGCGAATGGGATAAGTAGTGCAGCAAAGGGCAGCAATATTAAATATATATGTAAATGACTATATACATATATATTTATGTGTAATATACAAACGTTTTTTCACTATAACGGCACAACCCCACTGTGCAACTATTACTGCTGATAGGGACAGTGACAGTTTCCACTAGGGATGAGCAGTTCTCTGCGGCTTTAAATGAGTTAAACACATAGATTTGCAGGGTCAATAATGATAAAATGACATGCTTTAATAAATGAAAGCATGTCATTTTTAGTTTTTTTGTGTGTTTTTTCGGATGTTATAATGCTGGAAAAAGATCTTGATTTACAGAGTCAGACAGTTAGCTTCTTTCCCACTGACAAGTAGTACACTTCCTATTAGAATGTTAAAATAAATTGCTACAGCTTTATCATATGCATTATATATATATACATAATGTTGTTTTTATTAATGTGTCTTTTTCTTTCACACTCTATAATAGATTGTATTTTTAAAAGTAAGTAGAATATTCAGTTAGTAAATTCCTTTGATAAATTACCTCGGTTTTATTTACCTATGAAATTATAACTAAAGGCACCTAAAGTCCTGCCTGTCTTTGTTTTACACTATTACAGGAAATGCGAACTTGTTCATGTAAGGACAAAACACACGTTTCTGGAAAAAAAATTCCTGGAAAGGCATCAAAGAATGGAATAGGATTTTATTACAGTGAAAGTGATGTCTTTGTATAGGGAGCTTTTTGCATTCATACTAATTCCTTCTTTATTAAAAAGAGAGCACTGACCAGACCTAGTCTCTACAGTCAGATACAAAAGTATGCATACATTGTAAAATACTGATTGTTTAAGCTTATGCTACATACCTTTTGGATACAAGGTATATTCTCAGCTGCAGGCCATTTTTTAGATCTCATATTATTAAAAGCATTACTTTCCTCTTGTTCATCTTCATATATTTGGAGAATTTCCAAAGGTTCTGTAGCTATAAATCCATGCCCAATTTCTGTACTCGTACCTGGATATTTATTTTCCCAAAAACAAAATTGATCCTGTAAGTCCTGCGGCTGCGTCTCACACAATGACGTTGCTACCTCACACTTGACCTCGTCAAATGATATAAGGTCTTTCTCATTATTGTTGAGCTCATGAGATAGTTGTAAATTGTCATCCATAGGATGAAGCGGTAGAGACACCATGAATAAAGGATTATCACAAAACAAGCTCTCATCTTCTATCTCCTCCTCTGAGCAGAGATACTCATCATTCTCCTTGGTATCTGAACAAACCAGATCTTCCTCCCTTGTTTCATCTTCTTTATCTATTGAAGTGGAAGAGTCCAAGCAGCTCTTTGACCCTCCTGAATTGAGATCAAATGTCTCACCAGCCTCTGGCATCTCTTGCTTGCAGATTTCATCTTCTAGTTCCATGACACACAGCTGAGCTTGTAGCATGCTTGCCCAAAATACATCCTGTGCAGAACTGCTTGTTGACTTTTTAAAATCCTGCTTTTTAACTATGATGGGTTTTTGAGAACGAGGAGTACAAGTGTCCAATGTTCTATCATTTCCAAATATTAAATCATTACTTCCTTTGCAGGGCACTTCAAAATTAGTACCTGAGGCAAAACTAGCTCCTTGTGTTGTGCTTTGCCTAATTTGACTTTGTTTATATAGATATGAATTTTCACTACTATATAAATCTGTGCTTCTGATAGCTTGATCTGGAGTGGATGGCTCCAATATGTGAGCGGGTGACAAAGTTCTATCATTCTGATTATTCCAAGAAAATTGACATATCTCTATGCTAGACTGAACAGAGTAGGGAGGCGAAAGATCATCGTCCACTGTGATCTGTAGATTTTCCATTTTACTCTGCGCCAGATGCTCATTTGTCTTTGGAATGTTTGGTCTATAACAAAAAGATTTCTAAAGTCCTCCAGAGGTAGATTTCATATTGTTAAGAGATGAGAAATGCTGGCACTTCAGAAAGTGGTTCAGCTGTGTTAATATCTGCTCTGGAGGCACAAGAGAGAAAACAAACAGAGGTTAATGGTTAATCGTAAAACATCAAAGTTCTTAAAATCCTGCAGTGTTTAGTAAAGTTGCCTCAACTTATAGTTATTAAGTTCAACAACCAAAGCAGTTATCAAAATTCTTGGTTATTTTACAGTGTAAGGAACATCTCTGCAATATTTATAGCAACAGAGAAGAAAGATGTTTTTCACTGCACTGAATAAAGCAATTCATTGATTTTGTCTGCAAAAAAATATCCTCTTAATGAATGATTTTCCCCCTGGCACTAGAAGGCAGCAGTATTCTGTAATGCTTTATTAAACCAGTCATTACAAATGGAATTTAAACAAATTCATGCATATGAACTGAAAAAAAAGAAAAGTGTTTCATAAGCAGGAAATGTACAGGGACAGTTCCAGAGACTAAAAACAAATGTAAATACGTTGACTATAACCACAGCATGAGCAAAAACGCAGGAAATCCTCTAGCGCATAAAACACAGTAATAAAGAGTACAGAAGACAAGTAGAAAACCAACTTAAAAGGGACATGAAACTTTTTTCTTTCATGATTTAGAAAGAGAGAGCAATTTTAAACAGCTTTCTAATTTACTTCTATTATCTAATTTGCTTCATTCACTTGATATCCTTTGCTGAAAAACATATCTAGATAGGCTTAGTAGCAATTGATTTGTGGTTGCACATAGATGCCTCATGTGATTGGCTCACCCATGTGCATTGCTATTTCTTCATCAAAGGATATCTAAAGAATAAGGCAAATTAGATAATAGAAGTAAATGGGAATACTGTTTAAAATTGTATTTTGTATCGTATCTACCTGAATCATGAGAGAACATTTTTGGGTTTAGTGTCCCTTTAAGATTAATGTAATGACACATTTTTTGAAATATGACCTTGTTAGACAATTTTTAGCTGATAAGCAGAGCAACAAATGTGCATAAATATTAGAGTCTATGTGATATTTGGTACAGAATCTGATTTTGCAGGTAGGTAGTATAGCCAAACTAGAAAAACAAAACAATAAAGATAATTGCCTACCTATCAGGGTTCTAAAACACACTTTCAATTAGGTCTTTAACACTTTTCAGCTGCTGCATTATATTTGCCATGCAAAGTTTTAAATATGCTAAAACGCATTTTTAAACTTTACTGTCTCTCATGTATTATACTACTGTATTTAAGCAATGCTACTAAATAATGCCATTGTAAAGAGTACTAAAACTATGTATCAGTGTTCTCCCAGGACCTTTTTCATGAGCACATTTTAATGACCAACAGATTGTAAGCCAATATTAGGTTAAAATTAACTAACATTCATTAAATTTTTTCAAAAGTTTGTTGCACAAATGATCTTTAAAACTATTTATATTAAATTACGCAATTGATTTGTGCTTTGGATAGCTTAAAGTAACATTTAGAAATATCAGAAAGTCTTATAATATTGCAAATTATTACCATGTCCACACACTGCTACTTCATAATGCCACCAGGTTGGCAACATTTTCTGTGGAGTATTATATATTATATTATTCCCAGCCTCATTTTGGTGATACTTACTAGGCTATTTTTTACAGTGTGCAAATGAGATTTTCTGATGACCATACATATCTGTCAAAGTTATTATGAATTTAGATTTCCTCTGCAATACTAGCATAGCATCATCAATCATTTTACAGGATCACCCATTATGGGACTCAATTCCTTCTACCCCACTCAAAGTTGTTTCTATTGTACAACACAGGGATTATATTAAAGGGACATAAACGGGTATAGAGTATCATCATAAAGTCAACACATTGCACACACCCCTAGTGCCATTCTTGGAACATAGGCCATACAATAGTGCAACTCAAGCACATAAGACTGGTACCAGAAGCCTGTAAATTCTCCCAGTTTCAAAGTTTAACCTAAAGGAGCTCTTTTCTTAAGCAACATTTATATTTGAGAGCTTCTTTAAATTGTGCTTTGGAGCTGTAAAAACCGCTTCATTCTGACAGTTTGATATAGAGGCTTGCTACTAGAAGATCGAGAGACATAGATATTATTTAGTTTTTGCTCTGTTCTGCCCAGCAAATGGTCCTTATAACCACATCACTATCTACTCCCCCTCTGAACATGATCTGTAAGCTCTGACCATAGCTGCTATGAATTCACTGCTGTGGTAAGTCTAGTGAGATGGCTTTGTTATTTATAACAAACTGATAATTAGATGTGAACATTTACAATTAGCAAAACTTTTTGTTCTTCCCAGCTTTAATTTCAATGCCAATTTAAAATAAGAAATGATCTTATCTTTATACAGATCTGTTCTGTTATTCACAACCGATTCAAGCGTAGCTACTTTTTTTTCTGCACTCTTCTCGCTTCTAAGAACTAAAAGAGACGAAGCCACAAACAAAGCCTACAGTCTCCATTTCACTGCTCACCACTTCCTCTTGTGAACAAATATCTTCTACCAAAAATCTCTTTGAAATTTATTTGTGTGGACAAAGACAATAGTATTCTGTGCAAATATACTTCAACCTCATTTGAGTGTACTGACTTCTACAAATTGGCATTTCTTGCCAACAACTAGCTAGCAATACAGTACTCACAATTGCTGCAATTTGCTAGGTACCTACCAGTTTCAAAATAAGTTAAACTGGTAAAAAATGAAGAACAAACCCCCCCCCCCCCCCCACTTAGAGTCATTTACAACTGATCTTTGTATAGAACATCTGCACATCTGTCCATATGAAACCTCAGCCAGCAATGTATAACATGGGATTCTGAGTAACAATATAAAAATGAGTTTCAGATGCTTCCCCTTTTTGCTTGTACATGGGCTCCCCCATGCCAGTGCAGTGCTATACTAGGCAGCTTTAAACCAAAGCAAGGATAAGAAAGGTACAGAAAAAATACATGTGCACAGCTGTCTGAGGTTTGTTAGCCCTTGTAAGCACATAGCTGCATAGAGAAGCTTGTATAGGGCCCTCGTTAACACATAGCTGCATAGAAAAGCTAGTATAGGGCCCTCGTTAACACATAGCTGCATAGAAAAGCTAGTATAGGGCCCTCGTTAGCACATAGCTGCATAGAGAAGCTGGTATAGGTCCCTCGTCAGCACATAGCTGCATAGAGAAGCTAGTATAGGGCCCTCGTTAGCACATAGCTGCATGGAGAAGCTGGTATAGGTCCCTCGTTAGCACATAGCTGCATAGAGAAGCTGGTATAGGGCCCTCGTTAGCACATAGCTGTATAGAGAAGCTGGTATAGGTCCCTCGTTAGCACATAGCTGCATAGAGAAGCTGGTATAGGGCCCTCGTTAACACATAGCTGCATAGAGAAGCTGGTATAGGTCCCTCGTTAGCACATAGCTGCATAGAGAAGCTGGTATAGGGCCCTCGTTAGCACATAACTGCATAGAGAAGCTGGTATAGGGCCCTCGTTAACACATAGCTGCATAGAGAAGCTAGTATAGGGCCCTCGTTAGCACATAGCTGCATAGAGAAGCTGGTATAGGGCCCTCGTTAACACATAGCTGCATAGAGAAGCTGGTATAGGGCCCTCGTTAACACATAGCTGCATAGAGAAGATGGTATAGGGCCCTCGTTAACACATAGCTGCATAGAGAAGCTGGTATAGGGAACTCATTAGCACATAACTGCATAGAGAAGCTGGTATATGGACTTTGTTAGCACATAACTGCATAGAGAAGCTGGTATAGCACATAGCTGAATAGAGAAGCTGGTATAGGGACCTCATTAGCACATAACTGCATAGAGAAGCTGGTATAGGGACTTCGTTAGCACATAGCTGCATAGAGAAGCTGGTATAGAGACCTCGTTAGCACATAGCTGCATAGAGAAGCTGGTATAGGGACATCGTTAGCACATAACTGCATAGAGAAGCTGTCATAGGGACCTTGTTAGCACATAACTGCATAGAGAAGCTGTTATAGGGACCTCGTTAGCACATAACTGCATAGAGAAGCTGGTATAGGGACCTCGTTAGCACATAACTGCATAGAGAAGCTGGAATAGGGACATTGTTAGCACATAACTGCATAGAGAAGCTGGAATAGGGACATCGTTAGCACATAGCTGCATAGAGAAGCTGGTACAGGGACCTCATTAACACAAGCTGGTATAGGGCCCTCGTTAGCACATAGCTGCATAGAGAAGCTGGTAACCTGGTATAGGGCCCTCGTTAACACATAGCTGCATAGAGAAGCTGGTATAGGGCCCTCGTTAGCACATAACTGCATAGAGAAGCTGGTATAGGGCCCTCGGTAGCACTTAACTGCATAGAGAAGGTGGTATATGAACCTCATTAGCACATAGCTGCATAGAGAAGCTGGTATAGGGACCTCATTAGCACATAACTGCATAGAGAAGCTGGTATAGGGCCCTCGTTAGTACATAACTGCATAGAGAAGCTGGTATAGGGACCTCATTAGCACATAACTGCATAGAGAAGCTGGTATAGGGCCCTCGTTAGCACATAACTGCATAGAGAAGCTGGTATAGGGACCTCATTAGCACATAACTGCATAGAGAAGCTGGTATAGGGACCTCATTAGCACATAACTGCATAGAGAAGCTGGTATATGGACTTTGTTAGCACATAACTGCATAGAGAAGCTGGTATAGGGCCCTTGTTAGCACATAACTGCATAGAGATGGTGGTATATGGACCTCGTTAGCACATAGCTGAATAGAGAAGCTGGTATAGGGACCTCGTTAGCACATAACTGCATAGAGAAGCTGGTATAGGGACTTTGTTAGCACATAGCTGCATAGAGAAGCTGGTATAGAGACCTCGTTAGCACATAGCTGCATAGAGAAGCTGGTATAGGGACATCGTTAGCACATAACTGCATAGAGAAGCTGTCATAGGGACCTTGTTAGCACATAACTGCATAGAGAAGCTGTTATAGGGACCTCGTTAGCACATAACTGCATAGAGAAGCTGGTATAGGGACCTCGTTAGCACATAACTGCATAGAGAAGCTGGTATAGAGACCTCGTTAGCACATAGCTGCATAGAGAAGCTGGTATAGGGACCTCGTTAGCACATAACTGCATAGAGAAGCTGGTATAGGGACCTCGTTAGCACATAACTGCATAGAGAAGCTGGAATAGGGACATCGTTAGCACATAACTGCATAGAGAAGCTGGAATAGGGACATCGTTAGCACATAGCTGCATAGAGAAGCTGGTATAAGGACCTCGTTAGCACATAACTGCATAGAGAAGCTGTCATAGGGACCTTGTTAGCACATAACTGCATAGAGAAGGTGGTGTAGGGCCCTCGTTAACTTTGAACCTTGAAAACTCAATTTGGTTTTTATGTCCCTTTAAAGTGTATGGAAAATTGTGTGGAAATTTTATATATATATATATATATATATATATATATATATATATATATATATATATATATATATATATATATATATATATATATATACACACACATTATTATTTTTTTATTTTTTTTATTTTTAAATACAGTAGAATTTGCTCTAATATTAGTATAATTCTAGGTATACAGTAAAAGGATTTCAGAAAACTTGTGCAAGATTTGTAAAGACTTTGGCTTCAGTCCAGCAATTCCTCTAACAAAATCGTTTTCTGAATTTATGGGATTTTTAGTGTTGTCCAAACTTGTTACACACATTCACACCCAGGAACACATTAGCTACAAATGATCCCTACTACAATAACACACTGGTAGTTTTACTCTACACTCTTAGAGACAAGTTTGTGCAGTAAACTAAACCAGTCTTCACATATGTCAAGTTTATGAGCATTTTGCTTAGCCTCATATATTAGTTGTTAAAGCATTTAGGCACTGTCTTTGTCACAGCATTGTTACAAGTGTGGGGGCAATGTGGCAATGAAGTCGCTTAAAATCAGATTGTAAACAAGTGATTAAAGGGACATAATACTCAAATGCTAAATCACTTGAAACTGATGCAGTATAATTGTAAAAAGCTGACAGGAAAATATCACCTGAGCATCTCTATGTAAAAAAGGAAGATATTTTATCTCACAAGTAAGTTCTGTGTAAAAAGTTATACTCAGCTGTTCCCAGCTGCAGGTAAAAAAAAAATAAAAAATGAAGAAATGAACAGCAGCCAATCAGCATCAGCAGTGCTGAGGTCATGAACTCTTACTGTGATCTCATGAGATTTTACTTAACTCTCATGAGATTTCATAGTAAGCTTCCTTTACCTGATTGGTGAAATAATATGAGAGTTCACGAGGCTCATCCCCTAAGATGTCCCAGGACAGACACACTAAAATGCTGCTTAGAAATCCTTTACAATGGGATGTGGCTACTGAGGAACTTTTGAGGTAAAATATCTTTCTTTTTTACATAGATATGTTCAGGAGATATTTTCTAGTCAGCATTTTACAGCAATACTGCATCACTTTCAAGTGTTTAAACATTTGGGTATTATGGCCCTTTAACAGCAGTTCTAGTCATCTCTTCCTAAAGACTCTAAATTGTACCTTTGCCAGTAAAATGAATACATACAAAAATAAATTATACATAAAAAAACATTATATTATCATATCATGTATACTATAAATACTATTATTACTACTACAACTAATAATAATAATAGTATATTCACACTTCTGTTGTAGCTATAGTGCTGATTGGACAACAATTCAAACCGTTAGTGCACAGAAAAATAGATTTTTAAAGTGCGCAGCAGAGAGCTGGGTATTTGAATTTCATAACTATATTAAAAAAGTAAGTTATAGCGCAAATTCATTACATCTGATGAATTAAACTACAACTATCACTAAAATTCCGGATCTGATTTTAAAAAGGGAAGAGTTTAAAAAGAGCATTTAACTGGGTGCCAAGGTTCATTTCCTAGGGACCAAGGTATCCTGGCACATAGTATTTGTCTAGCTTTCTACTAAACCAATCATTAATAACATAATTATCAGTCCAAGTGACATTGATGGAAACTTTCTGTTAAAAATATGAAAAGCAACAATTAAAATATTTTCATATAAAATACAGGTCGCTTGCTTAGGGGTTGTGTTAAGTGCTCACTGTCTGAGAGGGACAACCCCTACAGCTACTGCAGAGGGGTAGGCCTTGAAATTAGTAATAAGAAAAAGGAGGTTTATTCTGCATTTGCAAATCCATAAAACACATTTTAAAACATCCTATTTAAAAAACAAAAAACAAAAAAAACCTGGCTAAAATATTTGGGTTTTTAAATAAAAAGGATAAAAAAATGTAATAAATAAATAAATATATATATCTAGTACAATATACCATGGGCTAGATTCCAAGTGGAGCGCTAAATTAATGCGCTCCCGGAAACGGTAAAATGTATTGCTACCGCGAACGCGTTATTGCTACCATGAACTGTTTGTTCCCATAGACTGCAATGTAAAAATGTATGTATATGATTATATACATATATATGTATGTGTTAATATGTGTAAATACACATATTAATACATATATATATGTATATATTCATATACATATCTATTTTAAAATGCTGCCCATCGCTGCGCTACTTACCCCCTTCGGTGCACAAGGTCCTGATGCCGGAGACGGCATCAGAACGAGAAGCACCCTCTCATGAGCGCAATGCTTCCTAGAAATGGGAACGCGAGCTTGTGTTCACATTGCGCTTAACTTGTAATACCAACTCACATTATCTTATTCTGGTATTACAAAGTGGAGCGCTAATATCGCTTGCATGCAAGCAATATTTAGCGCTCCACTAGTAATCTGGCCCCATATGTGTTAAGCCACCGATCATCAGCTAGCTCCCAGAAGTGCAGCTTCTGAAGACATATATATCTGCTTTTCAATAAAGGATACCAAGAAAACAATATACATATCAAACAGAAGTAAATTTAAATGTTTAAAAATTGCATGATCTGTCTGAATCATGAACATTTCATTTTGACTTTTCTGTCCCTTTAAAAAAGGCTTACGGATTCAATGTGTTGAAGAATAATACTATCCATATTCTATAAATCAATAACTCAAATTTTAATAAAAGATCTATACTGCTCAGTTGTTTTTAGAGCATGTGATGAATGAAAACACTCACTGCCCCCAAAACTCTGTTTTGTGGGTGTCATGAGCACCACCTCTTATAATTTTACTGTAATAAATGGGTTTTGAAAATGCCTTGATCATGTGTGAGGGATGAGCAAGGATTCCTTTCACAACACTCAGTGACTCAAATAAAAGCATACTGTACTGGAAACAACAATATATAATTAGCACACCCAAATGTCTGGGGCAAGAATCTTTTGATACTTTGACTGGCATACATTATAGACCAATACTGAGTTAAAGTGAATGTAAATTTTGATGCTAAAGTGCCCAGGTTTTTAAAAATTTGATTAAAAACAGGGGCACTTTAATTCATCAAAATTTACATTTCACTCATTGTGAAAAAAATCTTACCTTTTAATCTTCACAGCAGCTCCAGTTTCCTCCGGTCATCGCAAGCCATTTCTGATGTCAGAAATGATGGATCGGTCATCCTCCAATCACGGCTTCCCCCCCCGGGGGAATCAGTGTCTGATTCAACGCCGTGATTGGAGAAAGCTGGATTCCTCATTTTAGACCCAGGAAGAGGCTATGCGACAGGAGGAGGAAGCTGGAGCTGCTGTGAAGATTAAAAGGTAAGTTTTGTTTTCACAACACGAGTGAAATGTAAATTTTGATGAATTAAAGTGCCCCTGTTTTTAATCTAATTTTTTAAAAACGGGCACTTTAGCATCAAAATTGACATTGACTTTAAGCTTGACATGCTCCAAGGAGTAAGCATCCATTAAAGAGGTTCTAACAAAACATATTAGAAAAAATGGGAAATATTACTAGTTTTAATAATAAAGGGGCAGGGTCAGTGATGGCAAATTTCCTAACCAATCAAGGTTCAATATCAATATTTTAGAAGCCTAATAGAGACACAAATACATTTATGGCAATAATTAAATACATTTCCTAAAAAATGTCTGCAGTTCGTCTATCCAGAGGACGCTTTTGAGTTCTGGCTATCTTGTCTGCCCGCCTACCAGACATCCCCCCCAAAAATATTTTTAGTTCCACTTTCCTTGTGGGCTTAAACCTGTGGCAGACATTCTTGGTTCTGCTTTTTTTCTTGGGTGGCTGCCAAAATTAGCAGAGGGCTGCATATGACTCATGGGTGCCAGTTGCCCAACTCTGATGGTTCTTCTGAGCTGCATGACTGATACTATAACAAGGTTAATTATTTTATAGGTATTTTTATTATCTACATTGACCCGAACCTTAAAAAGCATGGGCTAATTACAAGTGGCGTGCTATTTATCCATTCCGCTATGCCGATTAAACATTTGACCAATAGTACTGATTGGTTAGTTTGGAACCTATCAGATGGTAACTCCTCTTCTGAAACTGTCACGTCATTAATACACACTAGACGGTGTTTTACACTGCCACTGAGAGTATTTTTATGGAGCTTTGTAGACAACAGTAAAGGTAATATGTCTCTGAGCTATTTACAACATGCCTATTTAGATTATGATGCAACTGATTTGCTGAAGTCGATGTTATGAGGTTAGGAGCAGCTAGCAGATGTATATCATAATTTACTGACTATTTTCAGTGAGATCTTTTAACGATCTATGAGGTATGATGATTGGATCATATATACACATTATATATTAATTCACCATTCTGAAGAGATATATGTTTTACTTAGAACTGTTCACATATATGTAAGATGATCACATTATTTACACTGTGTAATGTTGTTGCTATGGCAACCATTCTGGGGCACTTTTGATTGTGAGGGGTGGATTACACACTATCCACTGTAGCGGATCATGTCCATCAGATATCGCTGAATGCCCACAGCAAATGCTGTCAGCATTTAACATTGCACAAGCAGTTCTGGTGAATTGCTTGTGCAATGCCGCCCCCTGCAGATTTGCGGCCGATTGTCCGCTAGCAGGGGGTGTCAATTAACCCAATCGCATGAGATCGGGTGGATTGATGTCCGCAGCCTCAGAGGTGGCAGACGAGTTAAGGAGCAGCAGTCTTAAGACCACTGCTTCTTAACTCCTGTTTCCGGCGAGCCTGAAGACTTGGGCGGAAACAGATGCATTGGGGCAGATTGACTGCTTGGTAAATCTACCACTATATATTGTTTGCACTGTCACTCTTTAAGTTGGCCTGAGGAAGGGGCACGTTTATATATTCATACTGTACATACATACACATTATGAGACATGTATATAAATATATATATATACATACACACAATATAGTACTTGCAGTCAAGCACCCAGTACCTTTGAACCCTTATAACTTTTATATATATATATTTATATGGATACATTTTATCAGAGAGTGTTTATATGAGTGTAATTGTAATTTTTAATGTATTTATGTTGTAACCGAACATAAAATATGACTGCGCTCTTGCGATTACTTTCAACTTGTATTATGTTGCACGCAAAAATGTGATATCACTTGCAACAGTGCGCCACTTGCAATCTAGTCCCATGTTTGTACAGTAAAGGCTGGGTATCAACCCTAAGGCTAATAGAACTGATGTGAGTGGGGTGGAGGATGAAATGAAGGGGTAGGTGGTTGGTCAGATAAGATCTTGCACGTATCTTTTGGTAAGAATAGGCACAGGCAGTTGAATACAGAAAGCTATTAAGGGAGATGATGTAGCACATAATAGAGAAGCAAAGAGATCTGGGTTATTATCTCCCAAAACACCTACACAGTTACAAGGAGGAAGTGATAAGCTGCCATAAAAAATGATTTAATGCATTAAGGCATTTTTTATAACACTATTTCTTGCCTTTACCTATGTTTTTAATCCCTACAGGGGTTAATGTCAGCTCCAGAGTATCAATTTACTACAGATTTTGAGTTAAACACGGACAAGTTAGCCAACCAGAGGCAGCATATGTACATAGTCACCAAATGATAACTCCTGTTCAGATTATGAGTGGAAGTGCATTTTCTACTCCGGGGATGACTTCAGCTCCACCTCTTCATAAAAGACTAAACACAAAGTTGGGTTTCATATCCCTTCAGTGGTGGTAAACGCTCCACTTTTTAAAAATCAGATCCAGAATGTTAGCAATATTTTAGATGGAGTTTAATTAATCAGCATAAAGATGAACTATAAGTTACTTTTTAATATAGATATGAAATTCAAATAACATACGCTCTACCACCCTCTTTAAAAATAAAATTTTCTGTGAGCTTACGGTTTGAACTGTTCTTTAATCAATGCTCTAGCTACAACCAAAGTGCCATATGGGGAGAGAGCTGATTGGACAACAATTCAAACATTTAGCTCACAGAAAAATTGTCTTTTGAAGTTGGCGGTGGATCGCTGGGAATTTGAATTTCATATCTATATAAAAAAGTAAGTTATAGCGCATCTTCTTTACAACTGATGAATTAAACTCCATCTAAAATATCACTAACATTCCGGATCACGTTTTGTTAACGGAAGTAAGTTGAAAAGTTGTTTAAAATCGCATGCTCTATCTGAATCATGAAAGTTTAATTTTGACTTGAGTGTCCCTTTAAGTGTGTATGTAAATGTGAATATCTAAATATTTATCATCTGATGTCAGTAAAAGTTTTTGTAAAGCCTCAAAATATTTTCTCTCCATTTATTTGTTCTCAATGATCCATTTTACCCGCTGGAGTGTGTTCAATTGTTTATAAATTGCTCCTTACCTTTATATCGGCATTTGAAATAGTAGATTTTGCCTGTGGTATCCCTACCTAAACTGAAAGTTTCTATAGCTATTGACAAGCTATGTAGACATAGCCAGTAGAAGAAATTACACTCCTAGAGGCCCATTTATAAAGCTCCGTATGTAGCTTGTGGGCCCGTGTTTCTGGCGAGTCTTCAGACTCGCCAGAAACAGCAGTTATGAAGCAGCGGTCTAAAGAATCACCACAATTCAACCCGATTGAGTACGATCGGGTTGATTGACACCTCCCTGCTGGCGGCCCATTGGCCGCGAATCTGCAGGGGCGGCGTTGCACCAGCAGCTCACAAGAGCTGCTGGTGCAATGCTGAATATGGAGAGCGTATTGCTCTCCGCATTCAGCGATGTCTGTTGGACCTGATCCGCACTGTCAGATCAGGTCCAACAGACATTTGATAAAAAGGCCTCCCAGTGTGGAGTGGAAGAGATTAGCTTCAACAAAGTTCATTTTCAATTGTTCTTTCTAAGTATTATATAGATGCAGCAATAAGAACGGAAAGCAAGCTTAGCCTATTTTGATGGGTTGTGGTTTCAAAGAACAAATTCAGCTATTTATTCAGCTAATTTACAAAAAGAAAAATAAAGGATAATTTTCTCATACATTTTATACTGCAGCTTGTATAACAAATCATTGGGAACAAATTAAGGGGAAATCAATGTTTTAGTATACTTAATGTCCCTTTAAATACCAGCAGTTACCATCTACAGACACCTTTGTTATAGATAATAGTATAAAGTGTGAGGCAATCTTCTAATCTCACCAAACAATTTTGAAGGCCAGTAGAAAGCAACAGTAGTTTATTTTAAAGGCATATTCTTGTGGTATTTTAAACTAACAAAACCACCACCAGTACAGAGCACACCTTACAGACGCGGCCAGCCACCTAATAGTCAGTGGGCTGAACACTCTAGCAGTGCTAACTTTAACAGAAGCAATTCTTTACAAACTGAAGCATAATGCAAAATGCTTCCAAAGGTATTTTAAATGTACTGCAAAAAGTGTGAAACATCACTGTTAAATGTTGAGGTACACAAGAAAGCAAAATGAATTCTCCCTCACAAGTCAGCATGCTCCTTTACAACTGAAAATAAAGGGGTAGATTCAAAATGCAGTTGTACAACTACCCCTCCTAATGTCTTTCATCCATCCTTCTTTCTTTTCATTACTACAAAAATACTTATTCATTCCCTCATCCTGTCACGCATTGATTATTGCAATCTACTCCTAAATGGCCTTCCAAAACACCGCCTCTCCTCCCTCCAATCTATTATGAATGCTTCTGCTAGACTCATCCACCTAAGTCGACGATCTACATCAGCTGCTCCGCTCTGCCAGTCTCTACACTGGCTCCCCATACCCTCCAGAATACAATTTAAAGTATTAGCCCTAACCTACAAAGCACTCAACAGTCTAACTACCAACTATATTTCCTCTCTCATCGTGAAATATTCCCCATCCCGTCCTCTTTGATCAACCTCTGACCTACGTCTCTACACTCCTGTTATCTCTACATCCCACTCCCGCCTCCAAGACTTTGCACGTGCTGCTCTTGTCCTCTGGAACTCTCTACCCCGCTCCATTAGACTGTCTCCAACCTTGTATAGCTTCAGATGATCCTTGAAAACCCACCAATTCATAGAGGCTTACCATCTCTCCTCCATCCCGCATCTGAACCAAACTTATACATGTACATGAACTGCCTGACTCACTGCTGCAAATACAACCGATGTAACAAGCTACCCCAACCTTATGTCTCTGCACCCTAAACCTATAGACTGTGAGCTTTCCGGAGCAGGGCCCTCTTCCTCCTGTGCTAGATTTGTTTAGTTTTGTTATGTTTTGTATTTTATCACAAATCTTTGTCATTGTATACCCCTATCATTGTACCCAGCGCTACAGAATTTGGCGGTGCTATACAAATAAATGATAATAATAATAATTCATCCTTCTTTCTTTTCATTTGATTCATCCTTCTTTCTTTTCATTTGATCCATCCTTCTTTCTTTTCATTTCATCCATCCTTTCTTTTCATTCCATCCATCCTTCTTTCTTTTCATTTCATCCATCCATCCTTCTTTATTTTCATTTCATCCTTCTTTCTTTTCATTTGATCCATCCTTCTTTCCTTTCATTTGATCCATCCTTCTTTCTTTTCATTTGATCCATCCTTCTTTCTTTTCATTTGATCCATCCTTCTTTCCTTTCATTTGATCCATCCTTCTTTCTTTTCATTTGATCCATCCTTCTTTCCTTTCATTTGATCCATCATTCTTTCTTTTCATTTGATTCATCCATCTTTCTTTTCATTTGACCTATCCTTTCTTTCTTTTCATTTGATCCATCCTTTGTTTTCATTTAATCCATCCTTCTTTCTTTTCTTTTCATTTCATCCATCCTTCTTTCTTTTCATTTCATCCATCCTTTCTTTTCATTTGATCCATTCTTCTTTCTTTTCATTTCATCCATCCTTCTTTCTTTTTATTTCATCCATTTCTTTTCATTTGATTCATCCTTCTTTCTTTTCATTTGATCCATCCTTCTTTCTTTTCATTTGATCCATCCTTTCTTTTCATTTGATCCATCCTTCTTTATTTTCATTTGATTCATCCTTCTTTCTTTTCATTTGATTCATCCTTCTTTCTTTTCATTTGATTCATCCTTCTTTCTTTTCATTTGATCCATCCTTCTTTCTTTTCATTTGATCCATTCTTCTTTCTTTTCATTTGATCCATACTTTCTTTTCATTTGATCCATCCTTCTTTCTTTTCATTTGATACATCCTTTCTTTTCATTTGATCCATCCTTCTTTCTTTTCATTTGATTCATCCTTCTTTCTTTTCATTTTATTCATTCACCTTTCTTTTCATTTGATCTATCCTTCTTTCTTTTCATTTGATTCATTTTTGCTCAATACTCTCTTATCGCGATCTCCTTTTATGCAAATCTGTTTCCCTCATTGCTTTTGATCTCTATAAACATGATCATCTGCTTGTTACCTACTTCCTCTTGTTAACCTCTATGAGGGTCTTATGGAATGAGATTTAAAACAACAGTAAAGTCAGAGCATGCAATTTGTTTAGCCAACTTTCTGATTTACTTCTATTATATTATTTGCTTTGTTCTCTTGGCATCCTTTGTTGTAAAGCATAGGTAGGTTCAGGAGCAGCAATGCACTTCTGAAACTTAGCTGCTCATTGGTGATTGCACATTTAGGCCTCTTGTCATTGGCTCGCCCAATGTGCTCAGCTAGCTCACAGTACATTATTGCTCCTTCAACAAAGGATAACAAGAGAATGAAACAAATGTGTTAACAGAAGTAACTTTGAAAGTTGTTTAAAATTGTATTCTCTATCTGAATATATATCTGGGCAAGGTTAAGGTTTCTCCAAACTGTTACAATCGTGGAAAAAATTTAACAGTTCAGAGCTCTTCTTCAGGCATAGAATACATAGTAAAGAGGCATTGTACTGTAAAATGTTCCCTGCTTTAAATGATTATAAAACAGTTCTCTTACTGAGTTAAATTAAACATGAACATCCGTTAACATTAAAGTGATTGTAAAGTTGAATGACTTAAAGTCCAGTATTTAAAAATGCTCTTAAAAACATGGGCACTTTAAGTCATTCAACTTTACAATCACGCTTCTTTTTTAAAATACTTACCTTTTTGTTACTGTAAACTTACTACGGATCCTCCGCCCGCATCTCTTTCCGGCTTCCTCCAACCGTTGTGGGCCCCCTTTGGCGTCCAGCTAGTGAGGCACACAACGATTGGAAAAAGCCGGATCGTCATTGGTATGCTAAAAAAAGCTCCAAACAAATAGGTTTTTGGAGTTTTGGGGAGATTTGTTTGCTTGCACCCCCTGGGGAGAGGGAAATATGGTCAGCCACAGGGCAAGCCATAAGAAAAATTGGTTTAATTGTCCCTTTGAATAATGTGGTGCATTTATCCTGATCTGACACTGACTGGAGTTGAATGAGACAATGCTTCTTCTTTAACATAGACAACTGACATAAGTAAGAAGCTGACGTCTATAAATCACAAGAACTGCTGCTATGACGGCATAATACATTCATACAGGAAACATATCTTGTGTCTAACAGGGAATGCCACATTTAACGGTTTAAGGCAGTTTAAGCTTATTTAAAGATGATGATTTATTTAAAGCTGTGTTCCATTTTAAAGGGACATGAACCCCAATATTTTTCTTTCATAATTCAGATAGAATATATAATTTGAAAGCAACTTTCCAATTTACTTCTGTTATTAATGTTGCTTCATTCTCTTTGGTATCCTTTGTTGAAGGCAGTAATGCACTACTGGGAGCTAGCTGAACATACTGGGTGAGCCAATGACAAAAGGCATGCAAGTGCAGCTACCAGTCAGCAGCTAGCCCCCAGTAGTGCGTTGCTGCTCCTGCTCTTGATATATGGATAGGAAGTGGTATCTTAAAAATCCTTGATGATGAAATGCGAGTGTCTTTATCTAATATTCCACCAAATATTCAGAAACTGTGTTCATCCCATCAGCCTCATACATCCCATTAAAATAGTAAGTAGCTATTGGTGGTATTAAACTTTTTTTAATTCTTGAAATTACATACTGTTACTTGTAAATACTTTTCGTTATTATATAATTTATGTTTGTGTCCGTACCCTTAAAACAAGATAGTTTAAGCACCTGTTTGCTAGTACAACTGAATTACTGTGTTGCAAAATGATGTAGGTCTAAAAAGTGTGTCACCAAAATGAAAAGTTTGGAAAGCTCTGCTCTATAGAAAAAATTTGCAAACAAGAGACAGCAAGCAGCAATCAAGTTTCCAGTGAGGTGAAAAAAAGAGAGCGGTAATAAAATTGTCCTTTTCAGTTGCTCTCTAAGGCTTTCTATAAGGCTCTCTGGACTGGTAAGATTCTTTAACAATGCCCACCAGTATTTCTATTTATATATAAAACTTAGGGTCAAAAAATTAGGGCATCCAATAATACCCTAAATATAGAAGGGAAAAAACACAGCACACAAGATAAGGGGGAAAAAAATCAGTTTAATAAACTATTAAATACATCCAAACGGCATTCGCCCATTTGCGCCTTGTAGCACTGCATAGGACAATCGTATCACAAACAAACATATATATATACGTAACATAAATCTATACAGGGGAACCTCAAAAAGTACATACACAGTATTTATAACTAGTAACTAGCCTGCATGTGGTCAGATACCAAATAGCCATATAAAATGCAAGCATAAATTGAATTAACTAGTTATAGAGCCAGCTGGACTCCTGCATATGAACGAACAGACAGGGAATTGAACCACAGTAAAAACTGCACACAAGATCCCACAGCGTATTAGATACAGACAGTCTCGTTCCCAAAATTGACCACAGATCAAACTGCACATAAGGTCAGACATATAGTACAGTGGTTGGTATATTTGCACTCATCATTGGGAATTAGTAACTGCAGATTTGGCTGTACATTGAATCGTAAGTATATTGTTTGTGTGGAACAAGTTGCACTTATCTTAATGCGTATGTCAGCATTCACATAGCCTTCAAACCTCTGACACTCTCACTGGAAGTGACCTCAGTATAACAGATCGAGTGGAGGATTGGCCTCAACTGCCACATCTTTTCTCATTGGTTACAGACGTCAAAGTCCATTCCTTATTGGCCCACAATGTTTACGCTTAGGAAACAGAGTTATCCACACTCGATACAATGTATTGGATCTTACCACAGATGTACCATAAATGTATCTTTATACATCCAACATTCATATATCATGTACAGCGAGTCTTACCACAGATGTACCGTTCCTTGTGACTGCTTGTGCTGCTCACTCTGCTGCAGATA
This sequence comes from Bombina bombina, assembly GCF_027579735.1. Taxonomy (NCBI): domain Eukaryota; kingdom Metazoa; phylum Chordata; class Amphibia; order Anura; family Bombinatoridae; genus Bombina; species Bombina bombina. The sequence goes on along the minus strand of NC_069504.1, from coordinate 693,740,688 downwards.
ACCACTGTATCAAAAGGTCGAGAGTTATATTCCACACAGCAATGTCTTGCTACAGGTGCAGATATACACAGCAGGCCATCAAATTTTCAAAACTGGTCAGCCGTGTAACTGATGGTTCCCACTTCTACGAACCTAGGAGATAGTCGACTTACTCCACAGCTAAAGACACATAGGTGTCAAACACACAAAGTGCCAATGCACGTTTCACCCCCACAATGGATATGTGTCACAGGGGCTCGTCAGGGCATATTTGGTCCACTCTGGGCCTCCTCCTTTTATAGTACCTGAGGCTGTTTAATTAGGATACACCTTCTTGCACTTTCTTAAAGGAACATATCAGCACATATAATAAACCTCCCTATTTAAGCTTCTTAATGAGGCTAGAAGTATGGGAGTGATCACTCAAAAAGAGTTCCAATTCCTGTACCCAGAGCATCCAATAATGCCTGTTTTCTATGTGCTCCCAAAATTGCATAAAAACATGAAATGCCCCCCCGGGTAGACCGATTGTCTCGGGGATTGGGAGCATTTCTGAAAACATTGGCGATTATGTGAATAAAGATCTCTGTCCCTTCCTGTTAACTTTATCATCCTATGTGAAGGACACAGCAGATCTATTAAGGAAATTAGATGGAGTTTTAGTAAATGAGAATACATTGTTAGCATCTCTAGATGTGGATCGCTTATATTCCTCAATACCTCATCAAGTAGGTCTTTCAGCAATTAGGAAATTCCTTGAGACAAAGGGTCCTTCATATAAGGACCATACTGATTTTGTAATCTCCTTATTGGAGTTTATTCTCAAAACAATGTCTTTACTTTTGATGGCAAGATATATCGCCAAATAAGGGGGACAGCAATGGGAGCGGTTTGTGCCACATATGCTTGCCTCCATTTGGGGGCATGGGAGTTGTTTGATATTTTTGAAACCTACAGTGGCATCTTTGATGAAAAGGTACTAATGTGGTTAAGATATGTGGATGATGTCCTGGTTTTCTGGGATGGCACCATGTGTGAGTTTGAAGCATTTGTAGCCACTTTGAATTGTATTGACAAAAATATTCTCCTTACCTCTTAAGTTAATAACAAAGAGTTGGCCTTCTTGGATCTTACTTTAAGAAAGGAAGGTAATTATATTGTTACAGAAAACTTTAGGAAAAGCAACGCAACAAATAATATTCTACATGCTAGAAGTGGACATCCGGAACACCTAAAGAGAGGTATTCCGTATGGCCAGTTCCTTCGCCTCAGGAGGAATTGTTCCTCCCTATCGAAATTTGATTATCATGCCTCACTTATGAGGGAGAGATTCCTAAAGAGGGGATACTCTAAGAAATGCATTAAAAAATCATTATGGAGAGCAAGTAACCTGTCGAGAGATGACCTATTATATAAAGAGAAAGTAAAAAATGACTACAGTAAGATCAGGTTAATCTCTAGCTATAATAACCAATGGGAAAAAATAAGAAGTTTAATGAAACAAAACTGGCATATCCTCACTTTAGATGAAAGAACCAAAAGTGTGGTAGGAGAAGGCCCATTAATGGTAGCTAAGAAAGCTCCAAATCTCAAGGACATGTTGGTGAAAAGTCAGTTTAGGAGAGGTCCTTCTAATTCTGATTGGTTAAGAAAGGACAGAGGGATAAAAGGCAGTTTTCCTTGTGGACACTGTGTTTACTGTGTCCACATGGATAGCACCAAACTGTTTTCAGTTTCTGATCAGAAGATCTATAACATTAGGTTTTTCTTCCATTGTAAGTCGGAAGGAGTAGTCTATCTTTTGGGTTGATAAAACAAAGAGATTGATAAAGTACTGGGTACAGGAACACAGGGATGATTTTCTATATTCCAGAGATACCAATGTCGCTAGACATTTTAATTTGAAACATAATGGAGAAGTGGAATCCCTTAAATTTGTGGTTATTGATAAGGGCATAACAAATGGTCATGGAGGTGATAATGACAGAGTACTGCTTCAAAAAGAAGCCAAATGGATTTACAGATTAGGGACTAGAATCCCTGCAGGTTTAAATGACAAATTGGAGTTTGCTAGATTCCTGTAAGATGCAGTATAAGAATTTGAGGTAATGCACAGCTTGATTTGTATATTTATGGTATATATATGAATGTTCTATCCGACAGGGTGAATGTCATATTAATAGGGTGGATATCCAGCAAACATTGGGAGATAGAAAATCACAAAATACACCAGGAATTATGTGTTATATGTGAAAAATGATAAGATGTCTCCCATTTGTTTAACTATGTAAGAAGGGCAGTGGCATAAATAAGTTTATTATATGTGCTGATATGTTCCTTTAAGAAAGTGCAAGAAGGTGTATCCTAATTAAACAGCCTCAGGTGCTATAAAAGGAGGATGTCCAGAGTGGACCAAATATGCCCTGATGAACCCCTGTGACACATATCCATTGTGGGGGTGAAACGTGCGTTGGCACTTTGTGTGTTTGACATTTATGTTTCTTTAGCTGTGGAGTAAGTCGACTATCTCCTAGGTTCGTAGAAGTGGGAACCATCAGATACACGGCTGACCAGCTTTGAAAATTTGACGGCCTGCTGTGCACCTGTAGCAAGACATTGCTGTGTCTAATATAACTCTCGACCTATGTGATACGGTGGTTATCCGCAGCAGAGTGAGCAGCACAAGCAGTCACAAAGAACGTTACATCTGTGGTAAGACTCGCTGTACATGATATATGAATGTTGAATGTATAAAGTTACATTTATGGTACATCTGTGGTAAGATCCGATACATTGTATTGAGTGTGGATAACTCTGTTTCCTCAGCGTAAACTTTGTGGGCCAATAAGGAACGGACTTTGACGTCTGTAACCAATGAGAAAAGACGTGGCAGTTGAGGCCACTCCTCCACTCGATCTGTTATACTGAGGTCACTCCCAGTGAGAGTGTCAGAGGTTTGAAGGCTATGTGAACGCTGACATACGCATTAAGAAAAGTGCAACTTGCTCCACGCAAACAATATACTTACGATTCAATGTACAGCCGAATCTGCAGTTACTAATTCCCAATGATGAGTGCAAATATACCAACCACTGTACTATATGTCTGACCTTATGTGCAGTTTGATCTGCGGTCAATTTTGGGAACGAGACAGTCTGTATCTAATACGCTGTGGGACCTTGTGTGCAGTTTTTACTGCGGTCCAATTCCCTGTCTGTTCGTTCATATGCAGGAGTCCAGCTGGCTCTATAACTAGTTAATTCAATTTATGCTTGCATTTTATATGGCTATTTGGTATCTGACCACATGCAGGCTAGTTACTAGTTATAAATACTGTGTATGTACTGTTAGAGGTTCCCCTGTATAGATTTATGTATATATATATTTGTTTGTGATACGATTGCCCTATGCAGTGCTACCAGGCGCAAATGGGTGAATGCCGTTTGGATGTATTTAATAGTTTATTAAAACTGATTTTTTTTCACTTATCTTGTGTGCTGTGTTTTTTTACCTTCTATATTTAGGGTATTATTGGATGCCCTCATTTTTTCTCCCTAAGTTTTATATATATTTTACAATATAAGGGAATCACCGATAAGTAATTTATAGCGGTATTAACTACTCTCTCTATTTTTCTATATAAAGTATTTCTATTTACCCGATATAAATCTTTAAAGACACTTTTACACTGAAAACTGGGCATCTCGCTAAGGGATGTATACTGCATATTTATATGGTAAGGAGATGCATACATTACAAACGTGCACAATGAAAATAGTAAAATAAAAATCATACAAAACGAATTATTGAACCATTCACACAAAAATACTCAGGAAAAAATGGTATTGTTAAGGTGCATCAAAAATCATAACAGAATTGTTTGCAATAATCGTATTTTATCAAAAACGTAAAATATGTATTTAAATTACACAGGAATAAATTGTATTAAATATGCACAGCATAAATAGTAATTTAAGTACGCTGGATATGCAAAAAACACATAGAAATTCGTACTTATAAGGAAAAATTACAAAGCTTAATAGCTATTATTTTGTAAAATTGGCTGAACATGGGCGTATATGAAATTGTCTCCTAAATATCAGCGTAATTCTGTAAACATTTTCTCCCTACAGATCTCACCGTTTTTTTCTTGCAAATTAAAAAATGGTGAGTTTTTATCAAAATACTCTAAACATTAATTACTCTGAAAGGAAACCTAGGCATATGAAAATAACAGCGATTTTAAGATACAGTGTACTGAAGACAGCGTAAGTTGTAATAAAATTTAAACATACAGCGGGTTCTCCCTGTGTACTTTGTTCTCCATTGCAAACGTTTACATAGCAGAGAGCTCTCATTATTTCTATGGGAGACAGCTTGCCACACGCAGGGACAGCTCTTTTTTAATAGAATTCCACGAAGGCCGCACCTGTGAGTGTCAGACTGGAAAATCAGTCTAGGCTGTCAAATTTGTTAGAATCGGCCCCTAAGTATTGACAATAGTGTAAAGACAGACGCCTAAATTTAGAGTTCTGCGGCCAAAGGGGTGCGTTAGCTACGCGTGCTATTTTTCCCACGCACCTTTTAAATACCGCTGGTATTTAGAGTTCACAGAATGGCTGGGTTTTCAGTGCGTTAGTCTCCAAAAAGGGAGCGTAGAGCATAATTTAACGCCACTGCAACTCTAGATACCAGCGGTGCTTACGGAAGCGGCCAGCTTCAAAAACGTGCTCGTGCACGATATCCCCATAGAAAACAATGGGGCTGTTTGAGCTGAAAAAAAACCTAACACCTGCAAAAAAGCAGCGTTCAGCTCTTAACGCAGCCCCATTGTTTTCTATGGGGAAACACTTCCTACGTCTGCACCTAACACTCTAACATGTACCCCGAGTCTAAACACCCCTAACCTTACACTTATTAACCCCTATTCTGCCGCCCCCGCTATCGCTGACACCTGCATAATATTTTTAACCCCTAATCTGCCGCTCCGTACACCACCGCCACCTACATTATAGCTATGTACCCCTAATCTGCTGCTCCTAACACCGCCGACCCCTATATTATATTTATTAACCCCTAATCTGCCCCCCTCAATGTCGCCTCCACCTGCCTACACTTATTAAACCCTAATCTGCCGAGCGGACCGCACCGTTACTATAAAAAAGTTATTAACCCCTAATCTGCCTCACTCCCGCCTCAATAACCCGATAATAAATAGTATTAACCCCTAATCTGCCCTCCCTAACATCGCCGACACCTAACTTCAAACATTAACCCCTAATCTGCCGACTGGAGCTAACCGCTATTCTAATAAATGTATTAACCCCTAAAGCTAATTCTAACCCTAACCCTAACACCCCCTAAGTTAAATATAATTTTTATCTAACTAAATAAATTAACTCTTATTAAATAACTTATTCCTATTTAAAGCTAAATACTTACCTGTAAAATAAACCCTAATATAGCTACAATATAAATTATAATTATAGTGTAGCTATTTTAGGATTAATATTTATTTTACAGGCAACTTTGTAATTATATTAACCAGGTACAATAGCTATTAAATAGTTAAGAACTATTTAATAGTTACCTAGTTAAAATAATTACAAAATTACCTGTAAAATAAATCCTAACCTAAGTTACAATTAAACCTAACACTACACTATCAATAAATTAATTAAATACAATACCTACAATTATCTACAATTAAACCTAACACTACGCTATCAATAAATTATTTAAATACAATACCTACAAATAACTACAATGAAATAAACTAACTAAAGTACAAAAAATAAAAAAGAACTAAGTTACAAAAAAAAAAAAATATTTACAAACATTAGAAAAATATTACAACAATTTTAAACTAATTACACCTACTCTAAGCCCCCTAATAAAATAACAAAGCCCCCCAAAATAAAAAATGCCCTACCCTATTCTAAATTAAAAAAGTTCAAAGCTCTTTTACCTTACCAGCCCTGAACAGGGCCCTTTGCAGGGCATGCCCCAAAGAATTCAGCTCTTTTGCCTGTAAAAAAAACACATACAATACCCCCCCCCAACATTACAACCCACCACCCACATACCCCTAATCTAACCCAAACCCCCCTTAAATAAACCTAACACTAAGCCCCTGAAGATCTCCCTACCTTGTCTTCACCTCACCGGGTCCCGATCTGTCCAGAAGAGCCTCCGATGTCTTGATCCAAGCCCAAGCGGGGGGCTAAAGAGTGACGTCCATCCTCGGGCTGAAGTCTGGATCCAAGCGGCGGCTGAAAAAATCCATCATCGGCTGAAGTCGGAAGTCCATCATCGGGATGAAGTCTTCTATCAAGCCGCATCTTCAATCTTCTTTCTTCTGGAGCGGAGCGGAGCCATCTTCTTTCCAACCGACGAGGATCCAACCTCTTCAACCGACGCCTACTCGCCGAATGACGGTTCCTTTAAATGACGTCATCCAAGATGGCGTCCCTCGAATTCCGATTGGCTGATAGGATTCTATCAGCCAATCGGAATTAAGGTAGGAATATTCTGATTGGCTGATGGAATCAGCCAATCAGAATCAAGTTCAATCCGATTGGCTGATCCAATCAGCCAATCAGATTGAGTTTGAATTCTATTGGCTGATATTGGCCGAGGATGGACGTCACTCTTCAGCCCCCCGCTTGGGCTTGGATCAAGACATCGGAGGCTCTTCTGGACAGATCGGGACCCGGTGAGGTGAAGACAAGGTAGGGAGATCTTCAGGGGCTTAGTGTTAGGTTTATTTAAGGGGGGTTTGGGTTAGATTAGGGGTATGTGGGTGGTGGGTTGTAAAGTTGGGGGGGGTATTGTATGTGGTTTTTTTACAGGCAAAAGAGCTGAATTCTTTGGGGCATGCCCCGCAAAGGGCCCTGTTCAGGGCTGGTAAGGTAAAAGAGCTTTGAACTTTTTAAATTTAGAATAGGGCAGGGCATTTTTTATTTTGGGGGGCTTTGTTACTTTATTAGGGGGCTTAGAGTAGGTGTAATTAGTTTAAAATTGTTGTAATATTTTTCTAATGTTTGTAAATATTTTTTTATTTTTTGTAACTTAGTTCTTTTTTATTTTTTCTACTTTAGTTAGTTTATTTCATTGTAGTTATTTGTAGGTATTGTATTTAAATAATTTATTGATAGTGTAGTGTTAGGTTTAATTGTAGATAATTGTAGGTATTGTATTTAATTAATTTATTGATAGTGTAGTGTTAGGTTTAATTGTAACTTAGGTTAGGATTTATTTTACAGGTAATTTTGTAATTATTTTAACTATTTTAGCTATTAAATAGTTCTTAACTATTTAATAGCTATTGTACCTGGTTAAAATAAATACAAAGTTGCCTGTAAAATAAATATTAATCCTAAAATAGCTACAATATAATTATAATTTATATTGTAGCTATATTAGGGTTTATTTTACAGGTAAGTATTTAGCTTTAAATAGGAATAAGTTATTTAATAAGAGTTAATTTATTTCGTTAGAATAAAATTATATTTAATTTAGGGGGGTGTTAGGGTTAGGGGTTAAAAAATTTATTAGAGTTGCGGTGAGCTCCGATCAGCAGATTAGGGGTTAATACTTGAAGTTAGGTGTTGGCGATGTTAGGGAGGGCAGATTAGGGGTTAATACTATTTATTATAGGGTTATTGAGGCGGGAGTGAGGCGGATTAGGGGTTAATAACTTTATTATAATAGCGGTGCGGTCCACTCGGCAGATTAGGGGTTAATAAGTGTAGGCAGGTGGAGGCGACGTTGTGGGGAGCAGATTAGGGGTTAATAAATATAATATAGGGGTCGGCGGTGTTAGGGGCAGCAGATTAGGGGTACATAGGGATAACGTAGTTGGTGGCAGTGTACGGAGCGGAAGAATAGGGGTTAAAAATTTTTTATAGAGTAGCGGCGATGTGGGGGGGCCTCGGTTTAGGGGTACATATGTAGTTTATGGGTGTTAGTGTACTTTAGAGCACAGTAGTTAAGAGCTTTATAAACCGGCGTTAGCCCAGAAAGCTCTTAACTACTGACTTTTTTCTGAGGCTGGAGTTTTGTCGTTAGATTTCTAACGCTCACTTCAGACACGACTCTAAATACCGGCGTTAGAAAGATCCCATTGAAAAGATAGTATACGCAATTCACGTAAGGGGATCTGCAGTATGGAAAAGTCACGGCTGCAAAGTGAGCGTTAGACCCTTTCCTGACTGACTCCAAATACCGGCGGTAGCCTAAAACCAGTGTTAGGAGCCTCTAACGCTGGTTTTCACGGCTACCGCCCAACTCTAAATCTAGGACAGAGTTAAGAGAAGGATCTCTTAATGTATAGAGAGGCAGATAAGTTGATGAGAACAATGGATTGATGCTTCATTCAGCAAAAACAGCTATTTCAAATACAAAAAACCTAAAGGAGCAATTTTCCAATATATGTACAACTACTGTAACAAGTAATTGGGAACACATTAAGAGGAAAACATTTTTACAGTACAATATCACTTTAATCTCTCTTTTATGGTCTCTGTATCTTTTCCTTTGAATCTGCATATTTATGTGCTTCTTTCTGTATTACTCCTCTCAGCATATTTCTCCACCTCAATTTCTTTCAGTTTGTCTGACCCACTTTGTCACAATGACTCTCTGTACATACCCCTTTAATTAATTGAAGCCGTTAATTATAATTTATTTTTTTATTAAAGCAAAATAAGGCTGTGCTCTTCTCCTTAATGAAATGAAAGTGGTGATTAAAGGGACAGTGTATTCTAGAATTGTTGTTGTTTAAAAAGATAGATAATATCTTTATTGCAAAACCAAAATGGTTACATTAATATACTTTTTACCTCTGTGATTACCATGTATCTAAGCCTCTACAGACTGCCTCCTTATTTCAGTTCTTTTTAAAGAGATTTTAGGTGGCTTTCAAGGCTTAGAAATTAGCACATGAGCCTACCTAGGTTTAGCTTTCAGCAAAGAAAAATAAGAGAACAAAGCACATTTGATAACAAAAGTGACTTGGAATGATGCTTAAAATTGCAAGCCCTATCTGAATCATTAAAGTTTAATTTTGACTTGACTGTCCCTTTAAATGGATGGAAAGGTCAACATGTGCATGGGTACATTTCAATTTGAAATATGAACATTTTTGGAATATACTTCCATTAGCAAAACTGTTTGTAGTAAAAGTTACTACTGGGTTTTCTTTGTGGCATACGCACATATGATGTGATCCGTATTGCATCAGTATTTAAACACCACATCAGAGAGTCAGCAATAGCTTGTATGATACAAATTACATTTTCACAGAAGCAATACATAACACCCAGATCTCTGAACAAGCAATAGTCATGTGCAATTTGGTTCGGAGCGATTTGGAAATTTGGACAATTCGGAGATTCGGATCGATACGAATTTCCGAATTAAAATACTGCCGAATTTACTGAATAAATCTGAATTAGTTCGGATTTATTCGGTAAATTCGGATGGCCATGGATTACACTAGTATTGTACAGTATATTAGGTTATATCACTCTGCTATGGGTTACACCTAATATACAGTACATAATACTAGTCTAATACACAGCACACATACCGAAATTCCGAATTTCCGAACCGAACCGAATCCAGACGAATTTTTTCGAATCCGAATGAATTTGAAACGAATTCATTCAAAGTTTTCCGAATTCGAATCGATCCGAAATGAAATTCGAAAAACTCTGAATCGATCCGAACCGAAACAAATTTTTCAATCATGCACATATCTAACAAGCATGGTGTTTGAACACTACTGCACAGCCTTCATGGGATATGTGCGTATGCCACAGAAAAACAATAATGTATTTTACTAGAAGCAGTTTTGCTATATGGAACTATTCAGCAAAACTGCTTCTATTTCAAATTGAAATGAACCCATGCACATTTCAAATTTGACCTATCTATTCTATCTGTTTCTTACAAATATATATATATACATATACAGTATATATATGCACATAGTAAATACGTTTAGACAGCTTACTGTGATACACAACATAACATATTCAAATGTAACTGTTCTAGAGAAATCTGTCTTTTTTCCCCAGTTCTTTGGTTGCAACATTATAATCTAGGAATATGTATATACTTGAAAGTGCACGTCAAAACTTATAATAGAAGCAACACGAAGCTGTCTGACTTACCACTGGAAAGGCGATGCAGGAAACAAATATAAACTTGCCCGGTCTATGAGTGTGGTTTATTAGCTCAGCCTTCCCTCTGTATTACCACAGAGCAGATGAAGTCCCCTTCACTTGCTGCTGTTCTCTTGCACATTTCCTGCCTGTAATAAGCATCACACAACAAGTGCAAGCAGCGTGGGAGGAGCAGCCCTCAAATGGTTTTTTTCTTAAACTGTATATTGTTGTATGTTTCTCACAGTAATGAGGAAGCTACTTGATTAGATCTTGGTGTGGAAGTTAGATTACAAAATGGGTTTTAACAGTCTAACAGAAAAGAGTTCATAAAAATGTGGTGTAATTATTCAAATCAACAATGGTAACTTCTCTTTTATTTAATTTTTTTATATTACGTACATTAGGTTCCATTAAAGTGCCAGTGTATTGTAATATTTTCTTAATATAAAGTCGTAATTTGGTCTTTCTTGACTAAACCTTGTGGCAACTTCCTTTTTTTTTTTTTAAATGGACAGTCTAGTCCAAAACAAACTCTCATTATTCAGATAGGACACGTACTTTTAAGCAATTTTCCAGTTTACTTCTATTACCAACTTTGCTTTGTTCTCTTGGTATTCTTAGTTGAAAGCTAAATCTAGGAGGTTCCTATGCTAATTTCTAAGCCTTTGAAGGTCGCCTCTTAGCTCAGGGCATTTTGACAGTTTTTCACCACTAGAGGGTGTTTGATCATGTGTTTCATATAGATAACACTATGCTCACGCATAGGAGCCCGCACTGATTGGCTAAAATGCAAGTCTGTCAAAAGAACTGAAATAAGGGGCAGTTTGCAGAGGGTTAGTTACAAGATAATCACAGAGGTAAAAAGTGTATTAATATAACTGTGTTGATTATGCAAAACTAGGGAATGGGTAATGAAGGGATTATTTATCTTTTAAAGCAATAAATATTCTGGTGTAGACTGTCCCTTTAAGTAAAACAGGACTAAATGAAAGATCATATAACCAAGCTAAACAAATCTGTTAGCAGTAACTATATATGTGTTCCGTAGTTATACTTTAATGCGTGTTTTACAAAAGGAAACTAATATGTTAGTATTTTGCAATCTAGATAATTGAATATAAAATTAGATTAAATAATTGCTATGCTTTTTGTAGTAAATACCCCTAAAGGCATTCATTTTCTATGTACCCCAACTGTAGCACAAATATTATTGATCTTTTACGTGAGAAAAATGGAAATCGTGTGCAGCAGCATCACTTGATTTCACAAGCTTGTTTCATATGTTAATTAAGAGGCATACTAAACCCACATTTTTTCTTTAATGATTCAGATAGAGCATGCAATTTTAAGCAACTTTCTAATTTACTCCTATTATCAATTTTGCTTCGCTCTCTTGCTATCTTTATTTAAAAAGCAGGAATTGAAAGCTTAGGAGCCAGCCCCTTTTAGGTTCAGCACCCTGGTTAGTGCTTGCTTATTGGTGGCTACATTTAGCAAACCAATAAGCAAGCATAACCCAGGTTCTCAATAAAAAATGGTCCGTCTCTTAAGCTTTACATTCCTGCTTTTTAAATAAAGATAGCAAGAGAACGAAGAAAAATTGATAATAGGAGTAAATTAGAAAGTTGCTTAAAATTGCATGATCTGTCTGAATCATTAAAGAAAAAAAAAAATTGGGTTTAGTGTCCATTTAAGTAAATATATTTGAATCTGATATTTGTTTTATGTTTTCCGGAATTTAATATTTGGCAATATTACCACAGAGAATAATCAACACAGATATATAGTCCATTGATATAAATAATTATATGTATTTACTGTGCTTCTTACTTTAAAAAAGAGGAAAATAAACAATTTTCTGCATGATAAGGAAAGTGATATTTATGGTACCCTCTTTTTATTTTTAATACCCTTTTCATACTTTATCTGTCTTGTTTAACTGCGGCACACTTTAGTAGGATGCACTTGACCTATTTCACACTTGGTCACAGTAATACACTTTCTCTGTACAGATCAGTGAAGCTTATTTCCAGCCCTCATATGTCACTAACAAACCAGAATCTAAAGTTTTACTAATTTGAGGTGAATCAATGATTTAGCAGTGGTTCAACCTTGGCAGGGAAATACACTCTGCCCTGTTACGAGTGCTTGAAGTAGAAATGAGAAACAGAGCTCCCTTTGATATTCATATTTACTGTAGCTGCATCAGGAAAAAATAATGAATGCAAATCCCTGGAGTACCCCTTGCCAATGCCCCAAGTACCCCCAGGAGTACACGTACCACAGGTTGAGAAATTAGGATGTAGCCTACTATTCCAGTTTATTTTTAAAAAAAACATTACATCATTATGCTACAGAAATTGTGTATATTAAATCCATAAGATTAGAGATGGATCCTTTCTTAGACATTTTCACTCAAAAAAAGTTCTAAAAACATGTCTGTCCAGTAAAGCTTATAAAAGGCTACAATCTGAGCATACAGCCTTCTTATTTAGAATTAGAAATGTTTGAATGTGGTTGAGTAGCTATTTGCCTATGGGTACCAGAGAATGTAATGCTACTTCACCCTTACTCTGTTATTGACTTATTTTCTCAAGTGTCAGACAATCGGGTTTAGCATTACCTGAGGCATCAGGCACGCCACTTATTGAATAGGAGTAAATAACCTAGTAATTTCTTATCTATAATTTTCTAATGCTATAATTTATGGATAATAATACTATTATTAGTATATCAGTCATATAGTCAGGAAAAACAACTTTGTACCAGTCTGTCAGCTCTGCATATGCTACTTATGTTATAGCTTCCAGCAGAAAAGAGAGATTTGGCTATGTGCCAACTGTTTTCACAAGAGGTGATAGATCTTTCAGAGTTTGGGTGATCCCAAATTGACATAAATAGAGGAAGGAGTGGTAATTCACATTGGAGATGGTAGAAATAAAATGAAAGAAACAAGTTGCTGTAAAGAGCCTACAAGGAATAGACTATGATTGTCAATTTAGAGACCTGTCCCATGGAACGGTTATAGTTTTATATATGACAGGACAGTCTCTGGCCCAGTCATCCATATTCTCAAAACAGTCACTTATATTACAAAACTTTGTTGTACCACACTGGAAATGGAGGGGAGAAGGAACTAATAAATAATAAGATAGGCCATAATTTCATTAGGTTTATGTAGTATAGAGACTTGTGTTTTGGAGACATAGTGAAAATCTGCCTGGCCACCAAGTTTAAAGGGACATAAAACAATACTTTCTGCCAGTACCTAAGATGGGGGTGATCAGTGGGGGGTGAGGGAAGAGAGATGTTTCGGAGGGATCAGGGGGTGGGAAGTATCAGGTGGAAGGGTAATCTCTACACTAAAGCTAACATTTACCTTACAAGCTACCTAATTAACCCCACTTACTGCGGGGAATAATAGAAATGTGGTGCGCAGCTGCAATTAACAGCCTTCTAATTAACAAAAAGCAATGGCAAAGCCATATACAGTATGTCTGCTATCTCTGAACAAAGGAGATCCCAGGGAAGCATTTACATCCATTTGTGCCATGATTGCACAAGCGGTATGTAAATAATTATAGTGAGAAACCCAAAGTTTGTGAAAAAGTTAACAATTTTTTTTTATGTGATCCCATTTGGTAGGGAAATGGTGCATATAATGTACTAAAATGGACTTAGATCAATACCTTGGGTTGTGTACTTAAAAAATAAATAAATATATATATATATATATAGTTTTGACAGGTAAATAAAAAAAATAACAATGCTCCATTTCTGTTTAAATAGAGTGATAGCAAAAATGCTAGTGAAGGGGTTAAATAATACATTTTATTTTTACACAAGAACGTCCTATTAATACTGAACCTAATATTTCATAACAAATTAATATTTCGCATATTTTTAATATATTTTTTCCCTTACACTCATTATACAACTAGTGGGCTAAATTGTAAGGACATCCCTGCTCAGCGCAAATTAATTTACTATTCTCCGTTTTTGATGTCCTATTTAATTCTGCAATACTAATTAAAATGTATTACAAACAACATGTAATCTGATGTAAAACTCACTTGGTTGTCCGGGTGCTGTTAACTGAGGCTGTTATCCCATCCAATGGCTGGTGTACGAGAAACTGTCTGTTTCCTTTGTGTTTTTGGCATGCTGATTGCTTAGCTAAGCAAAATGTTCAGGGCGAGGGGGAAGTGGTATGTCTTTCAGTAAAAAAATGGTATCAAAATAACAAGAGGATTGCATTGAGCAATGATACTTTTTTATTGGACTAACTATACATTTATAAGATGACAAGCTTTCGGAAGCTTGTCATCTTATAAATGTATAGTTAGTCCAATAAAAAAGTATCATTGCTCAATGCAATACTCTTGTTATTTTGATATCTAAATCTCTGGACTAACACGGCTACTCCAATCAAAGTAAAAAAAATGCAATGGAATAAGTTGTCTATGTAAAGGTAACCTTGTGCACTACAGAGCACTTCATTTCCAAAACAGGGGACTAATAACTCCTTCAACAGAAATGGATGGAAACATAAAAGTTTTCTGTTAATACATTTAACTAGTTATCTGACAGGGTGGATATAATTGCATTATAGAGCATTCCTATAGTCAGTTCAGCAGCACTTGTGCATAAGCCTAAACAAAAGGGCCTTGCCTCATGTTTTTTACTGCTCATTTTATTTTTGAGCAGGTTTTACTAAGTGAGTCAGCTTCCACTTTTTGTAAAATAGCACGGCAAGAAACACAAAGCTGCTATGGAGAAAATCTGATAACAGCCCTCAAAATAATTAAGCGCCTTAGCCAAATGTGCACAATGAACCAGAACAATTTCATGTCAGACATTGTTCTGCAGCCAGAAAATTGTTTTGCAGGACACATTTGTATAAAGCACTTTCACTCTTGAGGTGATATACAACAATTGGAGGATTGGACAAATGACTGGGGTCTAAAGTTTAACACAGCAAAGTGTAAAATAATGCATTTAGGGAAGAAAAATCCAAATGTTAATTACAGACTCAATGACACTTTACTGACTGTTACAGACGAGGAACAGGACTTGGGAATTATTATTTCAGATGATTTAAAACTTAGTAAACAATGTAGTAATGCAGCGAGTAAGGCTAGCAGAATGCTTGGATGTATTGGTAGAGGTATTTGCAGCAGAAATAGTAAGGTTCTTATGCCACTTTATAGATCATTAGTTAGGCCTCATCTTGAGTATTGTGTGCAGTTCTGGAGACCATATCTTCAGAAGGATATTAACAAACTTGAATCTGTGCAAAGGAGGGCTACCAAAATGGTACATGGTCTAAAAAATAAAACTTACCAGGATAGGCTCAATGACCTAAATATGTATAGCTTAGAGGAGAGAAGGGAAAGAGGTGATATGATAGCAACTTTCAAGTACATTAAAGGGTTTAGTAAAACTGAGGCTGTGGGTATTTTACATAAAATGGAAAATTCAAGAACAAGGGGTCATGAGCTCAAGCTAAAGGGTAGTAGATTCAGAAGTAATTTGAGGAAGCACTTCTTTACAGAAAGAGTGATTGATTTATGGAATAAACTTCCTCAAGAGGTAGTAGCAACAAACACTGTGGGGGACTTTAAAAATGCATGGGACAAGCATAGGGCTATCCTACGAACTAGATAAGTTTATACTGTTAGGTAAGGTCGGGCAGACTTGCTGGGCCTATGGCTCTTATCTGCCGTCAATATCTATGTTTCTATGTTTCTATGTTTCTATATCAACATCAGGTCCATACTTTATACATATTAGACCAAATTGCACAGACACCTCTCTATTAGTCTGATTTTATACACAGTACCAAAAATTCCTAATTCCCTGTAAAATGTGTTAATTATATGCAGTAAAACTTTGTAATGTACTTTAAAGGGACGGTCTACTTGATTTATTTATTGTTTAAAAAGATACGGCTAGATTACGAGTTGTGCGTTAGGGTAAATGAGCAGCATTAACAGGTCCTAACGCTGTTTTTTTTACGCCCGCTTGCAGGTTTAGGGTCACCGCATACTTCTTTGGCCTTACCGCAAAACGACTTACGTAATCTTCGTAAAGTCTTTTTTCTATGGGACTTTCATAGCGCCGGTATTACGAGTTTGTCCTGGGAGGCCAAGAAGTGAGCGGTACACCCTACCCCGTCAAGTGTCCTAACGCATTCTAAAGTCAGTAGTTAAGAGTTTTATGGTACAACGCCGTAACATAAAACTCATAACTAAAGTGCTAAAAAGTACACTAACAACCATAAACTACCTATTAACCCCTAAACCGAGGCCCTCCCACATCGCAAACACTAAAATTTAATTTTTAACCCCTAATCTGCCGCTCCGGACACCGCCACCACCTACATTATATTTATGAACCCCTAATCTGCTGCCCCCAACATCGCCAACACCTACATTATATTTATTAACCCTTAATCTGCTGCCCCAATGTTGCCGCAACCTACCTACACTTATTAACCCCTAATCTGCCACCCCCAACGTCGATGCCACTATAATAAACATTAGTTAAATATTATTAACCCCTAATCTGCTGTCCCTAACATCGCCGCCACCTACCTACACTTATTAACCCATAATCTGCTGCCTCCAATGTCGTCGCCACTATACTAAATGTATTAACCCCTAAACCTAAGTCTAACCCTAACCCTAACACCCCCTAACTTAAATATAATTAAAATAAATCTAACTAAAAATTCCTATCATTAACTAATGGCTAGATTTAGAGTTTTGCGGCCAAAGGGGTGCGTTAGCTACGCATGTTTTTTTTCCCCTGCACCTTTTAAATAACGCTGGTATTTAGAGTTCTCTGAAGGGCTGCGTTAGGCTCCAAAAAGGGAGCGTAGAGGCATATTTACCGCCACTTCAACTCTCAATACCAGCGTTGCTTACGGTAGCGGCCAGCTGGAAAAACGTGTTCGTGCACGATTGCCCCATAGGAAACAATGGGGCAGTTTGAGTTGCAAAAAAGCAGCGTTCAGCTCCTAACGCAGCCCCATTGTTTCCTATGGGGAAACACTTCCCAAGTCTGCACCTAACACCCTAACATGAACCCTGAGTCTAAACACCCCTAACCTTACCTGTAAAATAAACCCTAATATAGCTACAATATAACGAATAATTATATTGTAGCTATTTTAGGATTTATATTTATTTTACAGGCAACTTTGTATTTATTTTAACTAGGTACAATAGCTATTAAATAGTTATTAACTATTTGATAGCTACCTAGTTAAAATAATGACCAAATTACCTGTAAAATAAATCCTAACCTAAGTTACAATTAAACCTAACACTACACTAGCAATAAATAAATTAAATAAATTAACTACAATTACCTACAATTAAATCAACTAAACTAAATTACAAAAAAAACAAACACTAAATTACAAAAAAAAAAAGATTACAAGAATTTTAAACTAATTACACCTACTCTAAGCCCCCTAAAAAATAACAAAGCACCCCAAAATAAAAAAATGCCCTACCCTATTCTAAAATAAAAAGTTAACAGCTCTATTACCTTACCAGCCCTTAAAAGGGCCTTTTGCAGGGCATGCCCCAAAGAAATCAGCTCTTTTGCCTGAAAAAAAAAAACATACAATACCCCCCCAACATTACAACCCACCACCCAC
Source organism: Bombina bombina (assembly GCF_027579735.1). Classification (NCBI taxonomy): domain Eukaryota; kingdom Metazoa; phylum Chordata; class Amphibia; order Anura; family Bombinatoridae; genus Bombina; species Bombina bombina. The sequence continues at coordinate 693,722,868 of NC_069504.1, read as the reverse complement.
ATACCCCTAATCTAACCAAACCCCCCTTTAAAAACCTAACACTAAGCCCCTGAAGATCTCCTTACCTTGTCTTCACCCAGCCAGGTATCACCAATCCATCCAGAAGAGGGTCCGAAGTCTTCATCCTATCCGGCCAGAAGATCCAATCAGCCAGTCAGATTGAGCTCGCATTCTATTGGCTGATCGGAACAGCCAATCCAATCCAATCAGCCAATCGGATTGAACTTGAATCTGATTGGCTGATTCAATCAGCCAATCAGATTTTTCCTACCTTAATTCCGATTGGCTGATAGAATCCTATCAGCCAATCGGAATTTGAGGAACGCCATCTTGGATGACATCATTTAAAGGAACCTTCATTCGCCGTTAGTCCGTCGGTAAGGAAGGATGGCTCCGCGTCGGCTGCTTCAAGATGGACCCGCTCCGCTCCGTATGGAAGAAGATAGAAGATGCCGCCTGGATGAAGACTTCTGACCCTCTGGAGGACCTCTTCTGGCCGGATAGGATGAAGACTTTGGACCCTCTGGAGGACCTCTTCTGGCCTGATAGGATGAAGACTTCGGACCCTCTTCTGGACGGATCGGTGATACCCGGCTGGGTGAAGACAAGGTAGGGAGATCTTCAGGGGCTTAGTGTTAGGTTTTTTAAGGGGGGTTTGGGTTAGATTAGGGGTATGTGGGTGGTGGGTTGTAATGTTGGGGGGTATTGTATGGTTTTTTTTCAGGCAAAAGAGCTGATTTCTTTGGGACATGCCCCACAAAAGGCCCTTTTAAGGGCTGGTAAGGTAATAGAGCTGTTAACTTTTTATATTAGAAAATGGTAGGGCATTTTTTTTATTTTGCGGGGTTTTGTTATCTTTTTAGGGGGCTTAGAGTAGGTGTAATTAGTTTAAAATTCTTGTAATCTTTTTTTTTTTGTAATTTAGTGTTTTTTTTTTTGTAATTTAGTTTAGTGGATTTAATTGTAGGTAATTGTAGTTAATTTATTTAATTTATTTATTGCTAGTGTAGTGTTAGGTTTAATTGTAACTTAGGTTAGGATTTATTTTACAGGTAAGTTGGTAATTATTTTAACTAGGTAGCTATCAAATATTTAATAACTATTTAATAGCTATTGTACCTAGTTAAAATAAATACAAAGTTACCTGTAAAATAAATATAAATCCTACATACACTAACACCCATAAACTACCTATTAACCCCTAAACCGAGGCCCTCCCACATCACAAACACTAAAATGTAATTTTTAACCCTTAATCTGCCGCTCCAGACACCCCCACCACCTACATTATATTTATGAACCCCTAATCTGCTGCCCCCAACATCGCCGACACCTACATTATATTTATTAACCCCTAATCTGCTGCCCCCAATGTCGCCGCAACCTACCTACACTTATTAACCCATAATCTGCTGCCCCCAACGTCGACGCCACTATAATAAACATATTAACCCCTAAACCGCCAAACTCCCGCCTCGCAAACATTAGTTAAATATTATTAACCCCTAATCTGCCGTCCCTAACATCGCCGCCACCTACCTTCACTTATTAACCAATAATCTGCTGCCTCTAACGTCATTGCCACTATACTAAATGTATTAACCCCTAAACCAAAGTCTAACCCTAACCCTAACACCCCCTAACTTAAATATAATTAAAAAAAATCTAACTAAAAATTCCTATCATTAACTAATGGCTAGATTTAGAGTTTTGCGGCCAAAGGGGTGCGTTAGCTACGCGTGTTTTTTTCCCCCCGCACCTTTTAAATAACGCTGGTATTTAGAGTTCTCTGAAGGGCTCCTCCAAAAAGGGAGCGTAGAGGCATATTTACCGCCACTTCAACTCTCAATACCAGCGTTGCTTACGGTAGCGGCCAGCTGGAAAAACGTGTTCGTGCACGATTCCCCCATAGGAAACAATGGGGCAGTTTGAGTTGCAAAAAAACCTAACACTTGCAAAAAGCAGCGTTCAGCTCCTAACGCAGCCCCATTGTTTCCTATGGGGAAACACTTCCTAAGTCTGCACCTAACATGAACCCTGAGTCTAAACACCCCTAACCTTACACTTATTAACCCCTAATCTGTCGCCCGCTATCGCTGACCCCTGCATATTATTATTAACCCCTAATCTGCTGCTCTGGACACCGCCGCAACCTACATTATACCTATGTACCCCTAATCTGCTGCCCCTAACACCGCTGACCCCTATATTATATTTATTAACCACTAATCTGCCCCCCCAAATGTCGCGGCTACCTTACCTACACTTATTAATCCCTAATCTGCGGACCGGACCTCGCCGCTACTCTAATAAATGTATTAACCCCTAAACCGCCTCACTCCCGCCTCGCAAACCCTATAATAAATAGTATTAACCCCTAATCTGCCCTCCCTAACATCGCTGACACCTAACTTCAAGTATTAACCCCTAATCTGCTGACCGGACCTCGCCGCTACTCTAATAAATGTATTAACCCCTAAAGCTAAGTCTAACCCTAACCCTAACACCCCCCTAAATTAAATATAATTTTAATCTAACTAAATAAATTATTTCTTATTAAATAAATTAATCCTATTTAAAGCTAAATACTTACCTGTAAAATAAACCCTAATATAGCTACAATATAACGAATAATTATAGTGTAGCTATTTTAGGATTTATATTTATTTTACAGGCAACTTTGTATTTATTTTATCTAGGTACAATAGCTATTAAATAGTTATTAACTATTTGATAGCTACCTAGTTAAAATAATTAACAAATTACCTGTAAAATAAATCCTAACCTAAGTTACAATTAAACCTAACACTACACTAGCAATAAATACATTAAATAAATTAACTACAATTACCTACAATTAAATCAACTAAACTAAATTACAAAAAAAACAAACACTAAATTACAAAAAAAAAAGATTACAAGAATTTTAAACTAATTACACCTACTCTAAGCCCCCTAAAAAATAACAAAGCCCCCCAAAATAAAAAAATGCCCTACCCTATTCTAAAATAAAAAGTTAACAGCTCTATTACCTTACCAGCCCTTAAAAGGGCCTTTTGCAGGGCATGCCCCAAAGAAATCAGCTCTTTTGCCTGAAAAAAAAACATACAATAGCCCCCCAACATTACAACCCACCACCCACATACCCCTAATCTAACCCAAACCCCCCTTTAAAAATCTAACACTAAGCCCCTGAAGATCTCCCTACCTTGTCTTCACCCAGCCGGGTATCACCAATCCGTCCAGAAGAGGGTCCGAAGTCTTCATCCTATCCGGCCAGAAGAGGTCTTCCAGAGGGTCCGAAGTCTTCATCCTATCCGGCCAGAAGATCCAATCAGCCAATCAGATTGAGCTCGCATTCTATTGGCTGATCGGAACGGAATCGGATTGAACTTGATTTTTCCTACCTTAATTCCGATTGGCTGATAGAATCCTATCAGCCAATCGGAATTTGAGGGACGCCATCTTGGATGACATCATTTAAAGGAACCTTCATTCGTCGTTAGTCCGTCGGTGAGGAAGGATGGCTCCGTGTCGGCTGCTTCAAGATGGACCCGCTCCACTCCGTATGGAAGAAGATAGAAGATGCCGCCTGGATGAAGACTTCTGACCCTCTGGAGGACCTCTTCTGGCCGGATAGGATGAAGACTTTGGACCCTCTGGAGGACCTCTTCTGGCCTGATAGGATGAAGACTTCGGACCCTCTTCTGGACGGATCGGTGATACCCGGCTGGGTGAAGACAAGGTAGGGAGATCTTCAGGGGATTAGTGTTAGGTTTTTTAAAGGGGGTTTGGGTTAGATTAGGGGTATGTGGGTGGTGGGTTGTAATGTTGGGGGGTATTGTATGTTTTTTTTTCAGACAAAAGAGCTGATTTCTTTGGGACATGCCCCGCAAAAGGCTCTTTTAAGGGCTGGTAAGGTAATAGAGCTGTTAACTTTTTATTTTAGAATAGGGTAGGGCATTTTTTTATTTTGGGGGGCTTTGTTATTTTTTTAGGGGGCTTAGAGTAGGTGTAATTAGTTTAAAATTCTTGTAATCTTTTTTTTTTGTAATTTAGTGTTTGTTTTTTTTTGTAATTTAGTTTAGTTGATTTCATTGTAGGTAATTGTAGTTAATTTATTTAATTTATTTATTGCTAGTGTAGTGTTAGGTTTAATTGTAACTTAGGTTAGGATTTATTTTACAGGTAATTTTGTACTTATTTTAACTAGGTAGCTATTAAATAGTTAATAACTATTTAATAGCTATTGTACCTAGTTAAAATAAATATAAAGTTGCCTGTAAAATAAATATAAATCCTAAAATAGCTACAATATAATTATTCATTATATTGTAGCTATATTAGGGTTTATTTTACAGGTAAATATTTAGCTTTAAATAGGATTAATTTATTTAATAAGAAATAATTTATTTAGTTAGATTAAAATTATATTTAATTTAGGGGGGTGTTAGGGTTAGACTTAGCTTTAGGGGGTAATACATTTATTAGAGTAGCGGTGAGGTCCGGTCGGCAGATTAGGGGTTAATAAGTGTAGGTAGGTAGCGGCGACGTTGGGGGGGCAGATTAGGGGTTAATAAATATTATGTAGGTGTCGGCGATGTTAGGGGTACATAGGGGTAATGTATGTGGCGGCGGTGTGCGGTCGGCAGATTAGGGGTTAAACATTTTTATTAGAGTGGCGGCGATGTGGGGGGACCTCGGTTTAGGGGTACATAGGTAGTTTATGGGTGTTAGTGTACTTTAGAGCACAGTAGTTAAGAGCTTTATGAACCGGCGTTAGCCCAGAAAGCTCTTAACTCCTGACTTTTTTCTGCGGCTGGAGTTTTGTCGTTAGAGTTCTAACACTCACTTCAGCCAAGACTCTAAATACCGGCGTTAGGAAGATCCCATTGAAAAGATAGGTTACGCAATTGGCGTAAGTGGATCTGCGGTATGGAAAAGTCGCGGCTGGAAAGTAAGCGTTAGACCCTTTCCTGACTGACTCTAAATACCAGCGGGCGGTAAAAAACGCTGCTTTTGATGGCTAACGCAGAACTCTAAATCTAGGCGTTAATTATTCCTATTTAAAACTAAATACTTACATATAAAATAAACCCTAAGCTAGCTACAATATAACTAATAGTTACATTGTAACTATCTTAGGGTTTATTTTTATTTTACAGGCAAGTTTGTATTTATTTTAACTAGGTAGAATAGTTATTAAATAGTTTTAACTATTTAATAACTACCTAGCTAAAATAAATACAAAAGTACCTGAAAAATGAAACCTAACCTAAGTTACGATAACACCTAACACTACACTATAATTAAGTAAATTAACTAAATTAACAACAATTAAATAAATTAAATTAAATTAGCTAAAGTACAAAACCCTCCCCCACTGAAATACAGAAAATAATAAACAAATTACAAGATATTTAAACTAATTACACCTAATCTAATAGCCCTATCAAAATTAAAAAAAGCCCCCCCAAAATAAAAAAAAATCCTAGCCTAAACTAAAGTAGCAATAGCCCCAAAGTAATCAGCTCTTTTACCTGTAAAAAAAATACAAACAACCCCCCCAACAGTAAAACCCACCACCCACACAACCAACCCCCCAAATAAAATACTATCTAAAAAAAAAACCTAAGCTCCCCATTGCCCTGAAAAGGGCACTTGGATGGGCATTGCCCTTAAAAGGGCAGTTAGCTTTTTTGCAGGCCCAAACCCTAACCTAAAAATAAAACCCACCCAATACACCCTTAAAAAAAACTAACACTAACCCCCTGAAGATCGATTTACAGTTCTAAAGACCGGACATCCATCCTCAAGGAAGCGGCAGAAGTCTTCATCCAACTGGGCCGAAGTTCTCAGCAAAGCCGGGAGAAGTCTTCATTTAAGCCGGGTGAAGTGGTCCTCCAGATGGGCAGAAGTCTTCATCCAGACGGCATCTTCTATCTTCATCCATCCGACGCGGAACGGGTCCTTCTTCAAGACATCCGACATGGAGCATCTTCTTCATCCGACTACTACCCGACGAATTAAGGTTCCTTAAAGTGATGTCATCCAAGATGGCGTCCCTTAGATTCCGATTGACTGATAGAATTCTAGCAGCCAATCGGAATTAAGGTAGAAAAAATCCTAGGTGGCGACGATGTCAGGGACGGCAGATTAGGGGTTAATAATATTTAACTAATGTTTGCGAGGTGGGAGTGCGGCGGTTTAGGGGTTAATATGTTTATTATAGTGGCGGAGATGTTGGGGGCAGCAGATTAGGGGTTAATAAATGTAGGTAGGTTGCGGCGACATTGGGGGCGGCAGATTAGTGGTTAATAAATATAATGTAGGTGGCGGCGATGTTGGGGCAGCAGATTAGGGGTTCATAAATATAATGTAGGCGTCGGCGATGTCGGGGGTGTCAGATTAGGGGTTAATAAGTATAAGATTAGGGGTATTTAGACTCGGGTTCATGTTAGGGTGTTAGGTGTAGACATAACTTTTATTTCCCCATAGGAATCAATGGGTCTGCGTTACTGAGTTTTACGCTGCTTTTTGCCCGGTGTTAGACTTTTTCTCAGCCTGCTCTCCCCGTTGAATCCTATGGGGAAATCGTGCATGAGCACGTACGACCAGCTCACCGCTGACTTAAGCAGCGCTGGTATTGGAGTGCGGTATGGATCAAAATTTTGCTCAACGCTCCCTTCTTGCCTTTTAACGCCGGGTTTGTAAAAACCCGTAATACTAGCGCTGTAGGTGAGTAAGCGGTGAGAGAAAACTGCTTGTTAGCACTGCACAGCTCAAAACGAAAAACTCGTAATCTAGTCGATAGTTTGATCATGCTCCCCATTGTGTATAGTTGCCAGATAGTGGTAACAGGATGCAGTTGTGGAGTTTGCCAACAGTCCCTGGTAGTGACAGACTGGGCTGCCTTGTGTTAGCCGGCAGTAGGAGTCATGCTTTGAGCCCAAGGAGTAATTTAACTTTCGGGCTGGAAGGCTAAAGATCTCCCAGTGCAGTATAAGCACTGCAGGATTTGGAGTGCTCGGCAACCATTTGATATAACCGGAGCTTGGATTTCCCTATGAAAGGCTTACCCTTTATTTCCAGACTGATCTCCCCCTCTCTACCCAGAGCTTGCTACTTTAAATTCTTGTGTCTGAAGCCGTGCATTTACTTACTTATATAATACTATGTTAAAAATACTTTTTACTATTAGTCACAGTTAAAACAATATCTCCACAAACACTGCAGCACACGCTCTGCATGAATCACATGTGCTGCATGTATCACAGTGAGCGTGTGCTGCAGATGAGATTCCGCTAAGCAGCAAATACATAAGAGAACAATATGCGTGCGTGTCATGTGACTGGTGTACCTGTGTGTAACGTACGTCAATATGGCGGCATGCATACACGCATCAAGAACAGGTAAACCATTGTTATTGAAAACACTTTTTTTGAACAATTTAAAGGATTACTTTCTGTTATAATTTTTAAGCTAAACAACTAACATATTAAAGTTAATAAACATTAATTAAAACCTACTGACCTATATTTTCTCCAAAACGAAGTTTCATAATGTTCTAAAAGTTATATCTTTTATTCGCCGATGATGTCACGTTATCCTGCCCACTATTTTCAGCACTGTGTGTTCAAAATACTTAAACCAATAACTTTGTGTTTAAAGCGCCATTTTGAAACCTAGGTATTGTAAACGGATTGGTACAGAGCAAAGGATACCCATGGAGTGGGTTTGGAAAACAATTAAATTTGCAGACAAGATTTCTGATATACGGTAGAGATATGTTAATGAAATGCTATTGATAAAAAGCGTATTTGGGGTAGTTAGTTAGTAACAGGCATAGAAAATATTTACTTACAGTGGCCCTTTAAGGTAAGCTGACAAATTGGCATAGATATTCATGCTAACTTGATTTTGATTGATTAGAAGGAGTTAGATTTAAGGATTTTAGCAGGCAGGTGTTAAGTGTCCCTGTAATGATTCAGATAGAGCATGTCATTTTACGCAACTTTCTAATTTACTCCTATTATCAAATTTTCTTCGTTCCCTTGCTATCTTTATATGAGAAGCAGGAATGTAAAGCTTAGGAGTTATTACATTTCTAGTACAATGTCTCTTTAACAACATATTGCTTATTTGGATGCTGTATATCTTATAACCAAAAGAAAAAGCAGGGTCTCCAGCACTTAAAACACTTTATTTTGCACAGTCAGCGACGTTTCGGGGTCACAGCCCCTTATTCATGCTTGGCCAAGCATGAATAAGGGGTTGTGACCCCGAAACGTCGCTGACTGTGCAAAATAAAGTGTTTTAAGTGCTGGAGACCCTGCTTTTTCTTTTGTAATACTGTCTCAGGGCTTGGCAGCGCCCAGAGGTCTACCGTGCACTTACTTCTACATGTGTGCTGTTCCCCTTGTTTCAAATTGTATATCTTATAACCACCAACCACAGCTGTAGACATTTGAGTAACATAGACAGACAGCTACTGAAGCCTTAGACATCTGTTTTAACATCACAACTTTGGGGTCAATTTATTACATGCCGGGCAGACATGATATGCTGTAGAGAATCATGTCCGTCCTGCATCGCTAAATGCCAACAACGTATCATTGCATAAGGATTTTTGTGTGAAATGCTTACGTAATACCGCCCCTGCACATTCGCGGCCAATTGGCCGCTAGCTGGGGGTGTCAATCATTCATATCAGATTTGGATGATTGCAGTCCGCCACCTAAAAGGTTGCTGAGAAGTTAAGGAGCAGCGGTCTTAATTATTCATTATTTATATAGTTTGATGTGTTACAAATAAATATATTTTAAATATTCTATTCAGATTTACTTTCAGTTCACATTTTAAATTCTACATTGGTGAAGACTGAGCTACCACAAAGAACTGGGCGATCAGAGGACCAGTGTATCTGCACTCCAGCCCACAGGGACTCCTAACTCATCACAATTAAAGGGACAGTAAAGTGAAAAATAAAATTGTTATGATTCAGATAGAGTATGTTATTTTAAACAACATATTAATGTACTTCTATTTATAATATTTATAATTTGCTTTGTTCTCTTAGGTAGGCTCAGGAGCAGAAATTCACAACTGGGAGCTAGTTGGTAGCTGCACATAAATGCTTCTTGTCAGTAGCTCACCTGTTCAGCTAGATCCCAGCAGTGCATTTCTGATCCTGAGGCTACCTACATTTACTACTCAACAAAGGACACCAGGATAATAGAAGTAAATTGGAAAATTGTATGATGTATCTGAATAATGAAAGTTTCATTTTGGCATTACTGTGTTTGAAAGGATTTCCTTAGCAGAGCACATGTGAGTCATAATGATTCAGACACTTATCATCTCTTACTGAAAATTAGGCCTATGTATTTCATCAAGACTAAACTAATTCATTTGAAATATATTTTTGTATCTCAAATAAATGGTCAACCACATGCACATTCAATCATTTTAGATGTAATTTAAGTACAGAGGTGTAATTTACATTATAATGGGGACATTCCCTTCAGAAAAGTCAAGCTCAGGGCTGTTTTTAAAAAAGTTTAAAAAGTTTGCCGTCCCTTCAAGGAAGAAACTTGATAATGACTTAGTAACTATATGGACACATGATGGTTGTGCCACCAAAAGGCTCACTGTTATCGAGCAATTTTTCTGATTCTTTGAAAATAATATCTTGCTTTGTTGCCAACATTTGAAACCTACTGACCTTTTTAAAGAGGTACGTTAAGGTCACGTAAATAGCTGCAAGCTTATAGCTTTTTACAAGAACAAAATACTATGTTTCAAGAAAATTACATTTCAAGAGAGTGACAAAAGAGAAAAAATAAATATATAATATATTCATGTGTTATTGAGTCTATACAATTAAAGCACATTGTGACGCATATTTATCTTAAAACTATCATATTGCAGATATTTGAAATATAAAATCCAGAATGACTGATAATACCCAGCAGATAATGTAAAATAGCAGAGATTTCACTTCACAGATATACAAAAAAAGGCTATTCTTTTTAGATTTATGAGTGCTTGACCCTACCAACCAAAACAGTTATCCTTATCAACTAGTGGGCATGTATACATGAATACTGTTTTTGTTTTCTTATTTTAATTGCTGTTGTTTACCTGTGTAACATAATTAAACAAAAAAACATCAGTGATACAATAAAATACAGTATAGTTCCATTAAAGGGCAGTTTTAGTAAACAAATTACTTGATCTAATCCAACAAGAGTCATATATGTGCAACTACCAATTAGCCGTTAGCTCCCAGTAATGCAACCCTGCTCCTAAGGCTACCTAGGTATGCTATTAACAAAGTACTAACAGAAAGAAGCAAATTAGATCATGGAAGTAAATTAAAATGATTTGCTCTATGTGAATCACGAAAGAAAAATACTGTTTGAAAAAGGCCATAATGAGTTTTCACGACAACAAAGCTGTTAAGATAAATGCAAAAATCTTGAATATAATCTGCCTAAAATGTGTTTTTGATATATTTGAAAAACACTGTGGAATTATTTCACTCTAAAGTGTTGCTAAACTAAAATGGACATTATAAAATTAAATATAACTTTTGTATAACACTTTGCAATACAGTTTTAGTATTTATTTTGTCCCAGTTTCTTGTAATTTAGCTCTGTTGTTTTTCTCAGTATTGGGCACCACCATATTAACCTAGATCCCCCTTATCTTATCTCTTCTGCTGAGGACAATTAGAGACATATAAAGTTCATAGAATCTATTGGAGCTCCACAAAAAAAAACGAAAATAATAAAAAACTTAAGTACTTTACATAAATTAAACTTTACAATAATTTCTTCAATGTTTTAGAAACAATAATATAATTTTAAAATTATATTTTCACATTATTCTCAGGTTAATCTTTGGTTTGATAAACCAACAAAAAGTAAAAGTGATTATTAATAAATAAAAAAATAAATTCAAATGTGTCCCGAAAATTGTTATAAAGTTCTTATATCCAGCTAGTCTGTCTGCATATTATTCTCAAGCAAATCTTTGCTTTAAAAACATTATTCTACCTAGCATGTATTTACTGTTCAATGGAGCTTTATTCAGTGCAAAACCACAGCATATCAGTTTTTCTAGTAAATTAGAATGGTCTTGAATTAGAAAACCTCTCACAGAGGTATTAGGTTTAGTCTATTGGGCTTTGCTCTCAGATAGGACCTGACCTCTATGACAGAATTTAATTTAAATCAATTATACCTTGTGTGCTGCCCTATTAACAACACACGCAGTATGAATCACACACAGATACATTTATGATGGAATGAAAGAAGCTCTGAATGTTACAGCAGTACTCACCCATATTTAGCTGTCAGTCCCAGGCTCCTTGTTTGTATAATTCCATATAGGTTCATTCTTAATCTGAGCTCCTCTCTGCTCCGCTTCTGTTACACTTTACTTTTTTCAATAGGAGTAAAGGATCAAGGCCTTATTGACAAATGAAGAGCAGGCTGTAAAGTGAAACAGGATCTTCTTCCTTTCTTTATATATTTTTTTTTTGCACTTCAGCTGGAGATAAAGTTTACCGGAAATAAAAAAAAAGGCAGGTCTCATATTTCTGCTGGATAGGTTCCAGTGCTGTCAGGCAGGTTTCAGTGTCACAAGAGCACAGGTTGCTGCAGCAGGCTGCGAGTATGACTGAATGTATAATCTGCATTCAAGGTCATAAAGGTGTTAGGTGTCAGTGACCTAGAAATATATCATGTAAAGGGAGATAAGACCTGCTGCATTTTTACTTGCAGATTTTACTTGATTTAAAGGGACATGTAAGTAACTTTCATGATTCAGATCAAACATTCAATTAACATGCAATATTAAGACATTTCATTTTCTTGGTATCCTTTGTTAAAAAACATACCTAGATAGGTTCGGGAGCATCAATCCATTACTGAGAGCTACCTGGTGATTGGGGACTGCACATATATGCCTCTTATCATTGGCTCACCAGATATTATAAGCTAGCTCCCAGTAGTGCATTGCTGCTTTATCATTGACTTGAACAATGTGTTTATTTAATCCCTTTTGCAGGAATTCAACACATAATTATATGCAAACAAAAGAACAATAATAAAATGCACTAACACGTTACAGCATTTTATTTTTGCACTTCTAAGTCGCTCCTTACATTGTGCACTGCAGATAACTTTAGCAGCCAAGAATTCAGGCTGGATTGTATAAATTATGTAACAACATAAAGGTTCAGTGTAATGCATAAATGATACACTCTAATTTGTTAGAAAATGTAAAACAAGTGCAAATCCCCAATCCGGAATTCCAAAATCCAAACTTATTCTGAAAACCAAACTTTTTAATTAATATTTTTTTTAAAAAAATAAACTTTCAAAAATTTAAATTTTTCCTGCCTGTAAGTCTCAATCTTCTCTGCCTGTGTTTTTGGTTTGCTTTTTGTGTTATAAAATGCAAATTATAGTCTATATTTATTTAAAACAACAAATATTACCTTTCTGATTACAGTACTGTACTATGTTTCTGAGGGTACTATGTATGCAAAAGTATTGAAAATGATATAAAACTCCCTTTAGGTTACATGTATACGCTGTATTATGACGTGAATATTGCCTAAATGACATAAGATATTGTTATTTACACTTGGTCCCATCCCTTCTCCAAACTGTACCATTTTAAAGATACAAATATTCCAAAATACAAACAGTTCCAACATACAAACCATTCCCGGTCCCAAGCGGTTTGCATAAAGGGTTTTCTATCTGTATTCGCTTCAAATAGTTACACTTATTATGAGGTTGATTCCAATATTTTAAATTTTTTATTTTAGTTTTTGGAAAACACAGACAAGATTTTTAGCTCACAATTATATTTTCAACAATGGCACTTAAAACAGCCGATAATGAATGCCGATCACTGAGATCCCAAATGGGTTAATGGAGTTTTTTTTCTTGCAATTGGATAGAGCGGTGTTTCTGTGTTAAATAATCTGAATGCAATTTTTGTATATGTGCATGATGGGTATACTAGGCCTGTTTGATCAATGATGTTTTTACATTTTTTAAATAAATTAAGAAAACCTCATTTTCTGTTTTGGTGAGAATCAAGAACACTGTGTGATATTAATATCTGTAAGAAGGAAGTGACTGACTTCAACTTATCACATCTTCTAAAAAGTTATTTTAAGAGTTCTCATACTGTAAATCCTGAAATTGCTAAATGATGAAGTTTAAAATATCACCAAAAACTCCAAACCTCACTGTACAGAAGGAGATTTGTCTTTGCTGTATATCTATTACTCCAAGTCAAGAAGATGGTTATGTGAGGTTCTAGATACTGTAAAACCATTTTTTTTAAACAAAATTTTTGAACTCCTATTTAAAGGAACAGAAGGGATTACAGGCTTATCAGATTGTTACCAGCAAAAGAGGGAAAAATGAAACTTTAACTTTTATTAAAACATTGTTAAATATATATGTATTTATTTATATATTCGACAAATTAAACTATTATGCGGCAACAGAGAGTGCTAACTAACCTAGCACTACCAGAGGTCAGCGGCCCAACTGGAATCAGCAACAGAGTACCATCTGCTCAAAGGAGATGCTACTAAGGGGTTGCTGAGATCACGTAACCTACCCACACGGGAGGGAGGGCTATCCACCCCTCCCATCAGTTCGCCCATCACTCCCCCTGTTCACCTTTTCCAGCGCAACAGGGCTGTGACCTTTTGCCACAAGATAGCATCTCAGATGCTATATTTGCCGCCAGTAAACCACGTCCTGATTTACAGGAAGGGTGAAACAGCTCCACGTATGTTATTAACAAAAATATGTGGCGCTGCATTCTTTAGTTGTACCTTATATTAGACTTGTGCATTCGGCAGTTTAGTTAGCTGCTAAGTGCAGAAGAATGCGGCCGCTTGCTGACTTGCTTTTCTTTTCAGAGCCTGGTTCCTCATGTGAAATTGCAACACACTTTGCAAATCTGTGCAAATCCAGATCTTAGTGTGTTGCAATTTCACTAGAAGAAATCCGGCTCCGAAAAGAGCTTAGCGGCTGCTGCCTTCTGCATTCGGAAGTGGACGAAACTGCTGACTGCACATGTCTACCTTATATTGCCTATAAAATTATGTTTTATTGGCCATAAGGGCTTTGTGCCTTACCATGAAGCCACCAGACTCTGTGACGGTCCTGCCTACAAAATCACGCAAAATCACATTGAGAAGTTGAGCCCTAATCCAGCCTATATCAGCCTGCATTATCATTATCTGTTGAAGGACCGGTAGAGCACATAAATCATTACCTCCCAGATGAAGGATGACTATGTGAGGTTTACCCCAGCATAGTAGGGCCTCTGATATGACTGTGAGACGTTGAGGCCAACACATCCCTCTCTCACCTAACCATCTAATGGAAGTTTTAGATGGAGAAAACCTAAACGCTGCTCCCCTAGGAGGGCCAGGCACCGGATGGATGCCCAAACAAATATGTTTTGCGCCGTGGGAAACTCCTGTAAAGACAAATAAAATTAGTACAAGGAATAAAACAATAAAGCAACAATTAAACAACAACTGGGCTATCTTAAATCTTAGAGCTTATAATCTACACCTCTGGTACTTCTGTTAATTCCCTTACCCCTTGATAGCAGGACATTCAGAATCATATTATTGTGCACAATCCTACCCCCCGAGTGGACAAGACTTATTTAATGTTACCAGCTTGATCTATTACTGATATTCTAATGCAGTATTCCTATGGGCACTGTACTAAGAGACTGATTGTACCCTTCTTTGGTCACAGAGGTTGGCCTTTTTTCCTACTATTTGTACTGCATGCACTTAATTTAGCTTTGGAAATTCCCTTTCTTTTGATAGTCTTATATTCTAAGAGTGAATCACGCCTCCCTTATGTATTGGACCTTATGTCTCACATAGCCACAGTTCTCAGGTGATAGCGCAGCTCCTCCTTACATTATATTAAACTACTAAAATTTCCTACTCTAGTTACTTAGCAGGCAAGGCTCTAGTTATATTTCTTTACTATGATGTTATACTACCTTGATATATACATTTTAAGACTTTATAAGCTTATAAAATAGAGGTTCCCATATGGAGATCCAAAAGTGGTCTCTCTTCTTAGAAACAGCCTTCTGTCTATGGTTATGAGCGCATAATTGGGGTCCAAGAGTGGCCTTTTCTGTTATTCAGTGGGCTTACAGAATATTTGGCATTATACTTATACACTATACTTTGAATTATTCTTCTTGGAAATGTACTTTGTTTTTTTATATAAAACTGTATTATACGATATCTGTATTTTGTCATCATTATGTTTCGCTTTTTATATTTGTTGTATGCCTACTCAGAACCTCAATAAAAATATAAAAAAAAAAAAAAAAAAAAAAACAACAACTGGGCGAACATAACCCTTATATGTATTGGAGTGCCAGCAGCCTAAATGTCTAATTGAATCTGCCAAATAACCCAGAAGGGCAGCATTGGTCAATGCCTGTATACGAAATGAGTGATGAGCAATTTTTGTTACAACTTAGCCTGCCTTAGAAGCTGCTCGAGCCAAAACTCTATAAAACTGAAAAACAGACAGAGAGGCTCCGTCCGCATGTATACGGAATTGAGGAATTATTTAGCTAAGAGAACTGGCAGCTGCCAACCCTGAAACCAGCAGGAATAGTTACCCATATACCCTTTCCTTCCTGATCTGTTTTAGAACGGGGAAAAAAAAGTAAAATGGAATCATGAGAGGCCCTAACATGACCCAGTTGCACACCTTTGTCCATGTGATGTTTAGATGGGGCTACCAGGTCACTCTCTCGTAGTGATGCAGAGTATGCTAAAACAAAAGCTGTACAAACAAAACAAGTTCATAAGAGGTAGAGCAGGGCTCGACAACCCCAGGAGCCAGGGAGCCTAACTTTTTGGGTTATTTCCCATATATGTATATACAAATACCACTGTTTGGTTCCTAAAAATATGTCTGTCTCCTAAATATTCTTACTGGCTCCTCCATTTTAAACAGATTTGTCAACCTCTGGGGTAGAGCATACATATTCTAAAGCTGAGACTATCTGCTCAAGTCGGTCTTGCGTAATGGGCCTGCGAACATCCTTGTGTTGCGGTTTAAGGACTTAAAAAAAAAATAAGCTGGGTCGGGCAAGGCAAGTGTGCGATAAGTGAAAGATAAGGTCACTAACCAGGAATGAATAACGCCCTGACGTGTGCCAGCATTCACTAAACTCACCAGCCAATCATACAGGGTTGCTTGAGATCCCTCAGTGACCTACACACCCTGGCCACTGCAAAAGTGGTCCCCTTCATTCCACATTATAACATAAGAGTGACACGAGGCTGGGGCTAGGAAAGAACGCACTAATGGGAGTAAGGATATCCAGGATTGTGAAGCTGCTAAAGGAAACAAGTTAAACCTTCCTCCGCAGCATTAGGAATAAGACATCTAAAAGTCCCCCAATCACATCTAGAAAGTGCGTCAGTTATGACATTATTTACCCCCTGGACATGCTTTGCCTGAAATTGAATGTAGAATTCTAGACAGCATAAAACCAAATGATGTAACAAGCAGACTACTGCAGATGTGGCAGAGAGGCCAGAAAACAACAGTACTGTTAGAAAATTGTGTACCCCAGATCTCAACGGAGAGGATTATGGGAAAAATATTGAGAAGAGTCCATTCCCCTGGAAAATAAGTCCTGTAGCTTTGAGAACTTGCTGCATCCATGAAAAGGTGCAAGATTTGGCTAGAAACAGGATCTGAGCACCAAAGGCAAACTCAATTAAATTGCTGGAGAAAGAACTCCCAAACCCTCAGGTCAGCGATCATGTCCCTTGAGATTAAAATCTTGTCTGAAGGTTTAGACTTGCCACAGAGTTTCCTTTTAAAGCTATGATTAAAAAACCCTTCCCATAGCAATTACCCTGCAGGAAAAATTAAGAAGGCCAAGTAGGGACTATAATTGTTTTAAATGGATAGATGGTCTGGAAGCGGGTACACTAAAACTGCCACCAGCATAGATTGAACTTTGTCCATAGGGAGCCTACAAAGCATTTCCTCTGTATCAATTTCAATTCCCAAGAATGTTAAAATATGCATGGACCCCAAAGTTGAACATAAGCCTGCTCATCTCCTTCATTAAACTCAAACAAACATCTGAGTCTTTCCTACCTACCAGCAAGAAATCATCAAAATAGTGTTCTATTGAATCATTGCCTACACTATGGGTTACCGCCCAGTGTAAAAATACGCTAAAGGACTCAAATAGGGCACAGCCCATAGGGAGGCAGCAGTCCACATAGAAACCACAGTCAAATTTACATCCCATAAGGGAAAGACAGATGGATGAAGGGGCAATAAACAAAATGCTGACTCTATATCTAATTTCACCAACAAAACACCTTTCCCTGCTCTTCTCACCAGCTCAAGGGTGCTATCAAAAGATTGGTAAAGGACTGAGCTGAGTTGCAGGTCTATGGCATCATTCACTGAGCTCCTTTTAGGGTAGGAGAGATGCTGAAACTTAACCACCTCTTTTTCCGGAACTACCCCAAAGGGCAAAACCACCAGGTTTGGGAGAGGAAGAAAAGGGAAGGGGCCTATCATGCGACCCAGACTCAGTTCTTTAGCTAGTTTTTCTCTTATTACTTGGGGATACTGGTTTGCAGAATGCAAGTTGCGATGAGGTTTTGATCCCCAAATTCCCAAAGCTACAGGAATAGAAAACCCATTTTTAAACCCATCACAGAACAAGCTTGCTGCTTGGCGGTTGGGGTAAACATATAACCAAGGTTCAAGGGCATGAACCTTCACCAGCATGTGCGCCTTTTGTAGCAGAATTGGGTTTAATGTAGAGGGGGTCTATCAGCTGAGCCTTCTTTTTTCCAGATGCAATCGCATCCAGGGTGGGAAACGCTGCAGAACTTACAGACATGTCTAAAATTACAGACTCTGCCTCTGTTACATTTCTTTTTTTGAAAGGATCAGCAAGTGCCACCCCTTCTTTTATTTTTTGAGGCCCGAAATGTTTGCAGGGAGGAATTATTAGGGGGAGTGGAAGGTGATCTACGAGGACCCAGGCATTGCCACAGCTGCATATCTGTGTAATTAAAGCTAAGAACTGGGTTACCGGCCATTTTACACACCTAAACTCAGAATCATAGTCCCTCCAGGCACCCTCTCTAAACTTCCTTTGGATCCAATGTATAGTATCTGTGTAGTTTAATACAGCATGGGTTTGACTGGGGTACTTTTCTAGATAGCATGAACAAAAGACCCAAAAACATCGGAACCACTCATCGAATGTGTCCGGGCGTTTAAATCTCTTAGGGCCTGTACCATCAGAGCTTCTCTCCTTCTGCCTGTATGCTTCCACTGATAATTCAGATATGTTAACATATTTTCCTTGGTGAATCTTTTTCTTTTCAAATAATTTTATTGATACAACTTCAAAGGTACAATATAAAATAACATACAAAACAGTGTTAACTCAAAGGTACAATATAAAATAACATTTAAAACAATGTTACTTCCATACATTCAGCTATTGGTACATATATAGTGTCCTGACAGTGTCAAAAGGAAAATGTGGGAAAACAGCATATTTGAATATCATTATTATTATCTGTATTCCTCCCATAGGAACTTAATAGAGAAATAGTCATCCATTTGATGTATTATAAAGTAATGGTGTTTTTCAAGTGTTATAGTTAATGAGACATGTGAGATCCATTCAATTACTGAGGGGACTGTCTTATTTTTCCACAATCTAGGAATTAATTGTTTGGCAAAATGTAGCATTAAATCTAATAATTTAGATTGAAGTCTACATTTCAATTTGGTTGGTTTGTTGAACAGGCAGATTTTCAGGTCTAATGGGACATCAAATTGCAGTACTTTAGATATTTCTCTAGTTATTAGTAACCAATATCCCATTATCTCCGGACAGCTCCACCAAATATGAAGCTCTGAGCCCATTTGGCCACATTCTCTCCAGCATAGAGCTGAGGATCTCAGGAATATTTGTGCTAGTCTACGTGGGGTGTAGTACCATCTACTGAGTAACTTCATGTTGGTTTCCCGGAATCTCATTGAGGATGAGGAGGAATTCATACGGTGGAATATTGTGAGCCATTCTTTCTCTTTAAGTTTAATGGGAAGTTACTCTTCCCTTTTCAAGGCATATGAGTTTTTGTGAGTGGTGTTGTAAAATAATTATTAAGTGTTAGATAAAATACTTTTGGTTATATTTTGGTAACATAAGTGCTCAAAATGAGTTAAATTTCTGCTTATATTTGTTTTATCTGTGTGGGAAGTAATAAGATGATGTAACTGTTAGTATTTATACCAGTGATCAAAATTTTGTATGTTGAGGTTTACTAGTTCTAATCTGGAGCGTAATTTACCACTGGATAATACCGTATAAAATTTGATCATAGAGTGTATTGAAATATGTGTAGCTACATTTGCTTCTTGTTTTATGTTTTAAATTGCATTTGTGAAAATAGGGGATAGTGGTGAAGGAATTGTGAATATAGATGAGTTTTTATTAATCAGATGTTCCCATATTCGTAATGGTAGATAAAGTTAATAAAGCTTTCTGTTGTGTGGTAGAGGACCAACATAGGCTAGGTGAGAAGCTATTCTCTAGTATGTAAGATTAGGTGCTCCCAGTCTACCCCTTTCTTTTGGCATATTCATAGTTCGCATTGGCACTCTAGCCATATGGCTTGACCAAATAAAGGTTTTAATGGTCTTTTGTAGGGTGTGTAAATACTGTTCAGGTAATGATATGGGAAGTGCCTGGAAGATGTATAAAATCTTGGGTAGAATCATCATTTTGATCGATTGTATGCAGCCCAACAAAGTTATTATTTTTGGTTCCCAATTTTGGAGGTCTCTCTTAATGTTGTAAAGTAGTGTTAAATAATTCAATGAGTATACACTTGATTTATCTTCTGAGATTTGTATGCCTAAATATTTAACTGATTTGGAGCGATATTGAAAATGAAAATCCTTCTGTCATTTTCAATATCTTTTGTGCAATAGTGACAGGGTTATTTAAGCTAAGGAATTCCGATTTGGTTTTATTGATCTTGAAATATGAAATTTTGCTGTATCTTGATAACTCTGTTCTGAGAGCTTGGAGTGAGCTAACTGGAGAAGTAAGGGTGAGCATTAGGTCATCTGCATAAAGTGCCATTTTATATTGTGAGTGGTTAATAGTAATTCCTTTACTATTTGGGTTATTGTGAATTTGGTAGCTAGTAATTCCATGGCTAATATAAATAGTATAGGCGATAAGGGACAGCCTTGGCGAGTTCCATTAGTGATGTTTATGGGAGATAACGCGTCATTTAAATGTATTCTGGCTGTGGTAAGGTGATATAATGCAAATATTTTCTCTACTTATATTGGTCCGTATCCAAACTTATTCATTACAGCTTTTAGGAACCTCCAATTGAGCCTATCAAAAGCCTTGTCCACGTCTATTGACAATAACATTGATGAGATTCCCTGTTGTGTAACATAATCTAAAAGGTTAGTATTATTAAGGTTAGTATTATCTCTAGCCTCATGGTGTGGTGTAAAGCCAGCTTGGTTAATGTGGATTAGAGTCGGTAGGATTCTGTTGATACGGATCGCTAAGATTTTTGCAAAGAGTTTTACATCCACATTTAAAAGGGAAATAGGCCTAAAATTGGGTGGGGTGTCTGGGGATTTCCCGGGTTTGGGGATAACAGTAATATGTGCCTCAACCATACTTTGGGGGAATGGATTTTCATCTCCTAGTTTGCTAAATAAGTTTAAAAGAAAAGGGGCTAGGATTTCTTTAAATGTCTGATAATATCGTACTGAGAACCCATCTGGACCCAGACTTTTACCCGCATTTAGGTCTTTTATGGCTAGGGTTATCTCTGTCAGAGTGATAGGGGCATCTAACTCAATTATTTGTTCTGTGGTCAAAGTTGGGAGGGTCGATTGCTTTAGATAAGCATTTATGTCAGTTTCTATATTTGTTTGGTCAACTGTAGTATGAAGGTTGTAAAGTTTAGTGTGGTATTCTTTGAAAGTATTAATGATGTCAGGGGTAGTGAGTAGTTTCTGTTTAAGAGGGGTGTATAGTTTGTAAAAAAATTATTTCAATTTTCTCGCTTTCAGATATCTGGCTAACATTTCCCCCGCTTTATTACCCTCATAAAGAAATCTTTGCTTATATCTTTCAATTATTGATTGTTGTTCCTGAGCTAATAGTTCATTTAATTTATATTTTCTATCTTAAAGCTCCTTAAAAATATCTGGGCCAGTAGGGTTTCTTTTAAGTTGGTATATTTGAGAGTTGAGTAGTTAGATCTAGGTATTGTTGACAGGCAACCTTTTTCCTTTGTGCTTTATATTTAATAAATGATCCCCTCATGTAACACTTGTGTGTTTCCCAAAGGGTGAAATCATTTATGTCTGGGGTAGAGTTTATGGTAAAGAATTCTCTGAGCGATTTGGATAGTGTTTCTTGTAATTCTTTGGAAGTTAATAGTGTATCATCCAATTTCCATGTGAACTTGTGTCTAGTATTAGGCTATTTTAATTGTAACAGCGTTGCTGAGTGATCCGACCATGTAGTTGTTTTTATGAAGGAGTTAGCTGTGTAAGATAGGTCACTCTGGATGGTGAAGAAATAGTCTAACCTGCTATATGTTTTAAAAGGTGACGAAAATAAGGTATAATCTCGTTTATCACTGTTAAAATATTGCCATGTATCATATAAATTATGTTCTTTTAGCATTTTCCATAGATAGTGGGCAGTTCTTTAGTATTGGGATTGGAGCTATCTAATTGAGGTTGCATTGAAAACTTGAAGTCCCCTCCCAATATAATTATTCCCTTGGCTAGGTGGAAGATCTTTTGGAATACCATACAAAAAAGGGGATATGTTTGGTGTTTGGTGCATATATGTTAATAAATGGTACTGGTGTACCATACATTAAGCCAATGACACATAGAAATCTCCCTTCCTTGTCCTTAGAGGTTTGTATATGCTTGAATGCTTTACTTTTGTGGAACAAGATGCTTACACCTCTCTTTTTTGGGGAATATGAGCTGTGATAGTGATGAATGTAGTGAGGGCCAAAGTATCTGGGCTCTTTATTTTTCTGAAAATTTGTCTCTTGCAGGAACAATATTTCTACATGACGTTTATGCATATCAAGCATCGCCATTGAGCGCTTGTTAGGGGAGTTAAATCCCTTTACATTTTGGGAAATTATATGAATCTTGTCTATTAGTTAAGGGATAGGAGTGTGTTGGGAATGACCAATAAAGACATCTCTTTTGTTTACACCTTTTAGACACCATTACATCAGCAAAGTAAATTAGTACATAGTATTCATCTAAGTTGTACCTATCAAAACTTGAATTGAATATTTCTCAACATTTTCAAATAACTAAATGTATGAACAGTATGTGAATAACAATTCAACTTGAAGGACTTACACATTCACCAGTAGTGCAAGGAATACTGGGTGATATGTATAAGTTTAAGAGGGGAATTTTTAAGGAGGCACTCAGTTACTATAACTTTACCTTTTAGGCTAAGACAGGCTTTTGATTTGAGTACAGTTAAATATGTTGAAGATTCGTTAACTGACATCAAATGTGTGCTATTATTGAGTCACAATATATATATTAATAGATAAATAGATTATATAGATATATATATATATATATATATATATATATATATATATATATATATATATATATATATATATATATATATAATAGATAAAACATGTTACATAAAGATATAGACAAAAATAACATAAAAGATACCAGTGATCAGAGGGTTCTGTGAAGCCAGGATACAGTTCCCTTGTTTTTGATATCAGGTATTCAGTGAGGCTCCGTATCCGAAGCAAGGTCTTCTTTTGAGGAGGTAGAGATTGGGGTGGTAGCTCTGGGGTGATCTCTATTTCTAGGGGGTGTGTTCGGAACCTGTTTTCCTTTTTCCCCGGGAGGAATTGTGATCCAAGATCCTTTCTTCTTTACCCTAGAGATCCCTGAGTCCTCTGTTTCCATTGTATGTTGCGTGTCGGGCATATTTGGTGGGTCAATGTCCAACATCTTGCCGAATTTGTTTACTTCAGCAGGTCCTGAGCAGAACACTCTCCTATTGTTATGGATTACTAATTGTTGAAATGGAAATCCCCATCTATATTGTATTTTCTTGTTTCTCAGTAATATTGTCAATGGGGGAAGTTCTTTCCTCCTTAGCAGAGTACGGATAGCTAGGTCGGCATAAAACTGCAAAACAACTCCTCAAAATCTCACTGGTTGTTTTTTTTTTGGAGGCTGCCATCAAGTTTTCTTTCTCCTGAAAGTTTATAAATTTAATGATGATAACACTCCGGGGAGCAGTATCAGGAGGTTTCGGTCTGAGGGCTCTATGCACCCTTACCCATTGGATGTTTGCCGCATTTGGGTCACCCAATAGGTGTGTAAATAATGAAGATTGGTAAACAGGTAGGTCTTTCGGTAGTACAGTTTCATGTACTCCTTGTATTATGATATTTTTACTACTGCTCCTGTTTTCCAATTCTTCCATCTTGTCTTGCAAAGATGTTATGACTTCTGTTTGCTGGTCAATGGTTTATTGCATAGATGTAAATTCCTCTCTCAGGATATCTCCTTGATCCTCAAGGGCTTCAACTCTAAACCCAATTGTGTGCATATCTTGTCTGAGTTCTTGTAGTTCCTCTCTTATGCAAGTTCTTATTATATTGGCTAGATCTTGCGTAGATGCAAGTGAGGATAGTATATTGCTCTGTCATAGCTTCCTCTGTTAGATCTTGTGAGAGGTTAATTCTAGATGTAGGAGAGCAATTAGTGTGTGAGCGATCCTGCGGTGTTAAAGTGACAGTTAATTTTCATCAAAAACCTTAATGCCTTCGATCCATCTTATCACCCTGTATCTAGTCGCTAAGTTTTCTTTTTAAAAATCCATAGTTACTTTTATTTTATTTATTATTTTTCGCACATACCGTACTTACTGATCCTCTGCCCACTCGCTCATTTGCTGGTTTTTCTCTTTCAGAAGTAAGAGCGGTCCCACCCTCTCTTACATGGTCATCCATGCGTGCACCAGTGAAGCATCCTGTATTGCGCATGCGTTAAAATACGATCTCTGCTGTGATACATAGTAAAACAAGGAATTACTCAATTCATTGTTTTGCATCGAAGCAGAGATCGTATTATCTGTTCCTGTGCCGTCAATGTGCATGCGTGTCTCATGAACGCAAATCTATAAAGACAGGAGATTCAATGAGACATGCATGCATAGTTGAAGTTGGGGGCGTGTAGTTGTCTGTTGAGACACCACTGGCGAACAAATGAGGATCATGAAGACGATTTTTATCAAAATAAAAAAAAAAATATCCAGGCGGAGTGACGGCGATATAGCATAGCGGATTGCGAGGTACAATTATAAGATTATTAGTACCAAAATAATAAAAATCATGAATTAAAGTCAAGATAATTTTGCATGTACTTCCGGGAATCACTAGGCGGTGAGGATAAAACAGACTTGCAGGAGGGCAAAAAACGTATAAAAAGTAACTTTATTTGAGATACAGCTAAAAAACAAAAGTGAGCCTCCAGCTCACTTTTGGTACGTAGGAGTTATCAGCAAAGGCAAAAAAATGCAGACATGTTTTGTGTGGGTCTGCCACACTTGCTCACTGCTAACTAATGCCTCAGCTGAGACCTCTATTTAAAGAGGCATGAAACAATTACCTAACAATTAAAAATCAATTAAAAACAATTGACCAAATGTTTAACTCCTACCTACCTATTTTACTATGTATTGAAATGTAGTTTACCACTGCGTTAAGTTCAAGAAACCCTTCTTAGTGCAAAAAAACGCAATATCCTCACAATTCTATATGTGTATGAATATAAATTTATAAAAATAATTATTTGAGTTTTAATTGTTGTTTAATTGCTAAGAAGCGGTACCCCAGCTACTATTAATTATTGATTGTTTAGGAGATTTTTGCCTATTGATGTATATGTGTGACTATTCAGGATTGGTGAGGACCTAACATTCCTATATTTCCCCCTTTCCTATATATGTATACATGACGATTTCAATGTGGATTTTTATCTAGATACAAAGATTAACATCGCTTTCCATGTTTATCCCTTGGGGATGTCTAGTGTTAAGCTGAAAGATCCATTTTACCTCCTTGTAATTTAGTTTGTATTCTCTATCCCCTCCTCTTCTATGAACTGGGACATGATCAATAGCCTGGATTGAAAGAAGTGTGGCATCTCCTGCATGTGCAATTTTAAAGTGTCTCGCCACAGGGGTAAATACTTCTGGGTGTTCTATGTCTCTGACATGTTCTAAAGCTCTGTCCTTCAGAAGACGTTTAGTCTTTCCAACATATTGTATTTGGCACCCCCTGCAGGTAAGGAGAAAAATTACAGGATTTGACTTACAATTTAATTTAAACCTGTCATAAGATTTTTTTCGTCACTGTGGATACAAAGTGGGTCCCCTCCTTGACATGGCTGCCCGCCTTACACCAATTAGCCCTACATTTGTAGCAGCCTAATCTATTGGGTAACCATGTTTTTACATTTTTACTTGGAAGATCAGATCGGGCTAGGATATTACCAATAGTCTTTCCTTTTTTGGCTACAAACTTGCAACCCTTATAGCTATACATTCTAAACTTGGGTCCCCAGCCAAAACAGGAAGGCATTGTTTGATTTTATTACAGATCTTTTTATATTCTAAACTGTAGGGGGTGCTAAAAATTTTAACAACAATATTTGTTTTATTTTGGCCTCTCTTTTTTGTACTGCAATAGGTCTTCTCTTGGTACTTGATCTACCTCTTTTTTAGTGTTATTCAAAAGTTTTTCTGGGTAGCCTCTATTCTATAGTCGGTCCCTCAATATTTTACATTGTTCTTTGTATGTCATTTCATTGGAGCAAATTCTCCTTGTTCAGATGTATTGTCCCCTCGGGATTGCTTTTTTTACATGGCCTGGGTGACAAGATTTATAGTTAAGGATAGTATTCCCTCCTGAAGGTTTCCTATATACACTAGTATTAATTACACCTGTGTGTGGGTCAGCCATTAAAGGGACATGAAGCCCAAATTTTTCTTTCATGATTTGGAAAGAGCATACAATTATAAACAACTTTCAAATTTACTTCTATTATATATTTTGCTTCATTCTCTTGATATTCTTTGCTGAAAAGCATATCTAGATATGCTTAGTAGCTGCTGATTGGTAGCTGCACATAGATGCCTCCTGTGATTGGTTCACTGTGTGCATTGCTATTTCTTCATTAAAGTATATCTAAAGAATGAAGCAAATTAGGTAATAGAAGTAAATTGGAATGTTGTTTAAAATTGTATTCTCTACCTTAATCATGAAAGAAAATGTTTGGGTATAGTGTCCCTTTAACTCCAAATCCAAAAATGTAATATTGGTTTCATGTTGTTCCCCCATGAATTTTAAATTTATTGGGTTCTTGTTTAAATTTTCCATGAACTTTTGTGCTGATATTTCATCACCATCCCACACCACCAGCAGGTTGTCAATATATTGGCCGTAGTATACAATGTTGGTTTTAGAGGGGTTGCTATCTCCATAGATGTGGGCGGCTCACTTTAATTTTGCATGTACTTTGCATTGGGACTTTGAGTTGCACGGAAGTTTACATTTACTTTAAAAAAGGAGCTTACTGTTTTCCCTTTAATGGCCTTAGTGCGAGTAGATTTAGTGGGTTTAACATTCCCTTTTGACGCCATGATGGGTTAATTCTGGCCTTGTATGATAGAGTAAGCACGTTTTCTCAGAGGTTGTGGTATGAGGCAAATAGAGTCAAAAGTCTGTATAGTTACTGTAAAGGATTTGTGCTGCTTTGTAATTCTATATTTTAGCAAATCCTTTGCTTGAGTAAGCTGCGGTATCACTATTTATATGAACGCTGTGCACCTCAGATATGTGAGTTATAAAGCCATATGTAGAAAGAAAGAGGCTGCTACATTTAGAGCTTTTACACTTAAAGTTTGACAGTCACTCTATTTCTTTGGGATATTATATAAGTTGTCGTTTTAAGTATTCCCCTGTCAGGGTGGTATTGTTGTGCGGCTTGTCAGTGTGATCTGAGAGGGCTGATTTAAATTTTTACTGCGTGTCAGGCTCATGATGTCCCAGACCGGAACTTTGATTATATTGGGCTTGCTCTGATTTTTTTATCTTTTCCTTACCCCCTCCTTTTTCTATATTACCCACTTGCCTGTAGTCTTCTCGTGTCGGTCTTTACATGTTCCTGCCCATATGACGGATGGAGCGTTTACAGCTGGGTGATCCCAGTCAAACTGGTATCCTTAGAAACGCAACTCAAATCCTTGTGAGATCCAGTGGTGGAGGTTAACAGATTTCTAATTGTTCCGGTCTTTTTTTACATTTTTGAGTGCCCTACTCTGGAGCTTTGGACTTAGGCAGCCATCTTAGCTGCGGCCAGCTCCACCCCTCCTTGGTGAATCTTTTTAATGGTTTTAGGCTTTACATTGGCATGGAGAGAGGGGATAAAGATGGGATGAGAGTCACCATGTAAGGTGACCTTGCGTTCAGAAATTACACTAGTTGAATGACGCTGATCGGGGGAATTAATGGGGTGAGTCCCCGACAGAGGTTGCGAAACTGCTGAATGGCCCCAAATTAAATTCATGCAGCAATCTTTTAACCATTTTAAATATTCTCTTATGACCTTTACTCTGTAACCCTAGTGATCGCTGTCTGAGTCAGATGGGGATGAGTCAGAAGTAAATAAATGAATTGGACTCACCATGTCCTGAAGGTGTAGGTTCCTGAGCTGGTGCCTCATTGGAAGACTATGTTTCCTGTGCTGCCATGGACTCATAAGTGGCTGGAATCTTATCATTAGTAGTCACTGGAGGAGGAATGGGAGCCACCTGACCAACAGCAGATGATGTACCATTGGTATCTCAGGATGTTGAGATTGCAGGAAAAGAGTCTCCAACCCGCAGAACACCTTGCAAGAGAGACAACAACTTGCAAGCACTTTGGACATTAGAAATGGCAGGGTCAGTATTAAGAAGTAAAGATTGCGTACTACTAGCAGGAAGATGCACACCCAAATTGCCCCCTGTGGATCCCTGAATACCAGCTATGGAGGATTGAGACCTGAAACCTAAAGCGGGCGATGCCTGCTGAATATGAGACTCACACACACACTGCTCGATCTCTGTGGGTTAATGGAGGCATCAGAAGCTGAAACACATTCATTGTGCAAACTAAGGTTATGTGCTGGAGAATCACTCTGCACTTGAAGAGAAACAACATCCACTCTTTGAGGGTTAATGTTAGTATCATTTGCACACAAACTCTATATCAGAAGCATACACTGCATGAGAAATCAAAGGATTAACAGACTCACTTGGATTCACACTATGTCCACTATGCTTCAAGCTCTGAGACGGAATGGCTTTCCTAACATTTACCCCATGATCCCCTTGATAATTTATAGACTTCCTCGCTCTAGTCGAAGAAGCCCCACTGATTAATGACGGAGATCCCTTGAGACCACTTGAGACCCCTCACTGCATTGCTGCTTGTTCTGGACTTCCCTCACTGATCTGACCATTGCCAGTGTCCTTTCATGGTACTCAGCTTCATGGAGCTCTGGAGGACTCAACCTTCTATTCTGCCACCCCCCCCCTCAGACTGACATCACCGGAAGGCACCACCCACGTGATGGTGACTTCTGATGATGCGGCCAAAGGAGGAACCACCGGATAACGAGATGGAGACCAAAGTACCAGAGGAGCCTATGAAGAAGATGGGGCCATTGCAGCCGCAATGGAAGACAAGAAAACAGACAGCTGAGGCAGCAGATGGAGAAGTGGAGGTGAACAATGAAGACACAGATTGAGGTAAGCTGAGGAGAAGGGGAAAGGATACACTACACAATCAACACTTTGAGTGGCTAAAGCAGGCTGCTGAAAATTAGCAGCCGGGGGTACACTTTGAATAACTGGCATATATAAAGTGGAAATAGAAGGCACTACACCACCAATGGGAGGATAGTGCGGAGTGCTTCAAGTTAGAGGTCGAGGATGAAAGATGAATTCCGGGCCTGGTTAAACTACAATCGGATGTGTGGGGGGTATGGGAAGACCTTAAACTGACCCCTGGAATAGCAGAAGGGATGATTGTAACATCAGGTATAGTCTGCAATGTAAATTCTGGCACCAAGTCTAACTCTGAAAGGTCAACCATGTCAACCAGCGTTTTAAGGGGCCTGTAAAACCCTAGTGGCCTGCTTAGGCAATTGCTGTTGTGTTGAGGTGATAAAATCAGTGATATCATCAATAACATCAATACTACTTATCTGCTTTCCTGAATTTTTCTTAGGAGGAGCTTTATCCTGTCCTTCTTGGTATCTTTTTGGAGGTAAAACAGAACGCCTTGAATGCTGCATGGTTTTTTTAAAGGTTAAGAAACACATGAGTGTGACACAGATGTCTCAGCTTCAGGTCCGAATGGAGAAGACAGCAAGGAACTGGTGGTTACAGCTTATAAGGTAAGGAGAGGCCCCTTCCTGGCTCTAGCATCATTGTTGCAATATCCTTCAAGCAGCCCTCTTCTTTCTCCTTTCTCACTTCCTACAGCCTTAACCCTTAGCATGCCACAGGCCCATACTGTTCCTTCACTGGGGTAAATTACAAGTGGAGTGCTAAATTATTGTGCACCTGCAAACTTAACAAATGTCAAGTGCCATTACATCACAAGGAGGGACTGACTTTCTTTTGTAACGGATACTTCTGAAAACCAGACTGCTGCATTGTATGGTTATAAGAATGATTTGTTTGATTTTGATCGGAACAGCCAATAGAATGCGAGCTCAATCTGATTGGCTGATTGGCTCAGCCAATCGGATTGAACTTGAATCTGATTGGCTGATTGAATCAGCCAATCAGATTTTCTTACCTTAATTCCGATTGGCTGATAGAATCCTATCAGCCAATCTGAATTCGAGGGACACCATCTTGGATGACGTCATTTAAAGGAAACTTCATTCGTCTTTCAGTCGTCGGGCCAGCTGGATGTTCCTCGTCGGAGGTCCGAAGAAAGAAGATTGAAGATGCCTCTTGGAGGAAGACTTCGCCCCGATGGAGGACCTCTTCTTTGCCGCTTGGATGAAGACATCGCCGGGATGGAAGACCTCTTCTTTGCCGCTTGGATGAAGACATCGCCGGGATGGAAGACCTCTTCTTTGCCGCTTGGATGAAGACATCACCGGGATGGAGGACCACATCTGGATGAAGAGTTCGGTTCCGATCAGCCAATAGAATGCAAGCTCAATCTCATTGGCTGATTGGATCAGCCAATCGGATTGAATTTGCATCTGATTGGCTGATTCAATCAGCCAATCAGATTTTTCCTACCTTAATTCCGATTGGCTGATAGAATCCTATCAGCCAATCGGAATTCAAGGGACGCCATCTTGGATGACGTCACTTAAAGGAACCTTCATTCGTCGTCTAGTCGTCGGGAGAAGAGGATGTTCCGCGGAGGTCTTGAAGATGGAGCCGCTCCTCGTCGGATGGATGAAGATAGAAGATGCCACTTGGATGAAGATGTTTGCCGGTCCGGATCTCCTCTTCTTGCCGGATAGGATGAAGACTTCGGAGCCTCTTCTGAACCTCTTCTTGCCAGATAGGATGAAGACTTCGGACCCTCTTCTGGACGGATCGGTGATACCCGGCGTGGTGAAGATAAGGTAGGAAGATCTTCAGGGGCTTAGTGTTAGATTTTTTAAGGAGGGTTTGGGTTAGATTAGGGGTATGTGGGTGGTGGGTTATAATCTGGGGGGTATTGTATGTTTTTTTACAGGCAAAAGAGCTGTTTTCTTTGGGGCATGCCCCGCAAAAGGCCCTTTTAAGGGCTGGTAAGGTAAAAGAGCTGTAAAATTTTTATTTTAGAATAGGGTAGGGCATTTTTTTATTTTGGGGGGCTTTGTTATTTTTTTAGGGGGCTTAGAGTAGGTGTAATTAGTTTAAAATTCTTGTAATCTTTTTTTATTTTTTGTAATTTAGTGTTTGTTTTTTTTTTGTAATTTAGTGGGGTTTTTTTTGTAATTTAGTTTAGTTGATTTAATTGTAGGTAATTGTAGGTAGTTTATTTAAATAATTTATTGATAGTGTAGTGTTAGGTTTAATTGTAACTTAGGTTAGGATTTATTTTACAGGTAATTTTGTAATGATTTTAACTAGGTAGCTATTAAATAGTTGTTAACTATTTAATAGCTGTTGTACCTAGTTAAAATAAATACAAAGTTGCCTGTAAAATAAATATAAATCCTAAAATAGCTACAATATAATTATTATTTATATTGTAGCTATATTAGGGTTTATTTTACAGGTAAGTATTTAGCTTTAAATAGGATTAATTTATTTAATAAGATTTATTTTATTTAGTTAGATTTAAATTATATTTAACTTAGGGGGGTGTTAGTGCTAGGGTTAGACTTAGCTTTAGGGGTTAATACATTTATTAGAGTAGCGGCAAGGTCCGGTCGGCAGATTACGGGTTAATACTTGAAGTTAGGTGTCGGCGATGTTAGGGAGGGCAGATTAGGGGTTATTACTATTTATTATAGGGTTTTTGAGTCGGGAGTGAGGCGGATTAGGGGTTAATACATTTATTATAGTAGGTCCGGTAGGCAGATTAGGGGTTAATAAGTGTAAGTAGGTAGCGGCGACGTTGGGGGGGGGCAGATTAGGGGGTAATAAATATAATATATGGGTCGGCGATGTTAGGGGCAGCAGATTAGGGGTACATAGGGATAATGTAGGTAGCGGCGGTGTGCGGTCGGCAGATTAGGGGTTAAAAAAATGTATTAGAGTGGCGGCGATGTGGGGGACCTCTGTTTAGGGGTACATAGGTAGTTTATGGGTGTTAGTGTACTTTAGAGCACAGTAGTTAGGAGCTTTATGAACCAGCATTAGCCCATAAAGCTCTTAACTCCTGACTTTTTCCTGCGGCTGGAGTCTTGTCGTTAGAGTTCTAACGCTCACTTCAGCCAAGACTCTAAATACCGGCGTTAGAAAGATTACATTGAAAAGATAGGATACGCAATTGACGTAAGGGGATCTGCGGTATGGAAAAGTCGCGGCTGGAAAGTGAGCGTTAGACCCTTACCTACAAGACTCTAAATACCAGCGGTAGGCCAAAACCAGAGTTAGGACCCCCTAACACTGGTTTTGACGGCTAAAGCAGAACTCTAAATCTAGGCGTTGTATTTTAGCTTAGATATTTGTAGTTTATTTAATTTATTGATAGTGTAGGTGTATTTGTAACTTAGTTTAGGATTTATTTTTCAGGTAAATTGGTAATTATTTTAACTAGGTAGCTATTAAATAGTTATTAACTATTTAATAGCTATTGTACCTAGTTAAAATAAATACCAAGTTACCTGTAAAATAAGTATAAACCGTAAAATAGCTACAATGTAATTATTAATTATATTGTAGCTATCTTAGGGTTTATTTTATAGGTAAGTATTTAGATTTAAATAGGAATAATTTAGTTAATATTATTAATATTATTTAGATTTATTTTAATAATAACTAATTTAGGGGTGTTAGAGTTAGATAGGGTTAATATAGTTAATATATATATAATATAATAACTATATTAACTATATTAACCCTAATATAATTAGGGTTAATATAGTTAATATATATAATATAATAACTATATTAACTATATTAACCCTAATATAATTAGGATTAATATAGTTAATATAGGTGGCGGCGGTGTAAAGGGATTAGATTAGGGGTTAATGTATTTAATATAGGTGGCGGCGGTGTAGGGGGATTAGATTAGGGGGTAATACATTTATTATAGGTGGTGGCGGTGTAGGGGGATTTAGATTAGAGGCAAAAGAGCTGCTTACTTTGTGACAATGCCCCGCAAAAAGCCCTTTTAAGGGCTGGTAAAAGAGCTGGTTACTTTAGAGCAATGGCCCGCAAAAAGCCCTTTTAAGGGCTGGCAATAGAGCTGTTTACTTTGGGGCAATGCCACGCAAAAAGCCCTTTTCAGCGCTATTTGTAGGGTTAGATTTAGGTTTAGTGGTAGGGATATTTTAGTATTTTAGGGGTTGATTAATTTAATATAGCTGGCGGCGATGTAGGGGGATTAGATTAGGGGTCAATGTATTTAATATAGCTGGCGGCGGTGTAGGGGGATTAAATTAGGGGTTAATGTATTTAATATAGCTGGCGGCAGTGTAGGGGGATTAAATTAGGGGTTAATAATTTTAATATAGCTGGCGGCGGGGTAGGGGGATTAGATTAAGGGTTAATAATTTTAATATAGCTGGCGGCGGGGTAGGGGGATTAGATTAGGGGTTAATAATTTGAATATAGCTGGCAGCGGGGTAGGAGCTCACATTAGGGGGTAGGTAACGTAGGTGGCGGCGGTGTAAGGGGCTCACTTTAGGGGGTATGTAATGTAGGTGGCGGCGGAGTAAGGGGCTCACATTAGGTGGTAGGTAATGTAGGTGGCGGCGGTGTAAGGGGCTCACATTAGGGGGTAGGTAATGTAGGTGGCGGCGCTGAGTAAGGGGCTCACATTAGGGGGTAGTTAATGTAGGTGGCGGCGGGGTCCGGGAGCGGCGGTTTAGGGGTTAATAACTTTATTAGGTGCGGCGGGGTCCGGGAGCGGCGGTTTAGGGGTTAATGCATTTATTATTAGGAGAGTGAGGGGGGATAGCGGATAGAGGGGTATATGTGTCGGGCTATGTTTGGGAGACGTGTTAGACAGTACGGGAGATTTAATACTTTAGTCAGTTTTTGTAGGCGCCGGCAGTTTCTAAAGTGCCGTAAGTCACTGGCGACTCCAGAAATTTGTACTTACGCAGATTTCTGGACATCGCTAGTTTGTCAGACTTACGGCACTTTAGCATCTGACGGCGCCGTATATGGGATAGCTCGAGTTGCGAGTTGAAACTGCGGGCGGCGCAGGTTTCCACGCTTGTGCTGAAATCTGCGCCGTATATCGGATCGCGCCCCTGATGTTTAAAAACTCATTAACATGGAGAGAAATCACACAAAATTTTTCTGGACCTTTTTGTGTATTATATTGAAATGTATGTACCTGTCTTTCCTATGCAGAACCCTGCATAGAATGATAAACAACACAAGTTAAAATAGGCCATTTTAAATTCTTTGAGAGACCTCACAGTACTTTCAAGACTTCATAGTGCTTTAGAGTATCAGGCACTGAGTGAGTTTGGACTGGGGTTGGAGCACACATTAGAATTTTAGTTACTTT
This sequence comes from Bombina bombina, assembly GCF_027579735.1. Taxonomy (NCBI): domain Eukaryota; kingdom Metazoa; phylum Chordata; class Amphibia; order Anura; family Bombinatoridae; genus Bombina; species Bombina bombina. The sequence continues at coordinate 693,688,445 of NC_069504.1, read as the reverse complement.
AAAATGTAGAAAATGTTTGTTTGCTTTTTTTTTTTAACTTTTTTCACATATTTTGGTATTTCTGAAAACTGCATTAGCTCTAAAATGGATTAGACTGCTATAAATAAGGTATGACTTGTGCATGTAACTCAGTGAAAACACTTTTAATTGTATTTAAAAGACGAAATATTAAAACATCTACAGCACATGGGGGGTGAAATAGTCCAACACAAAGGGGTTAAATCTACAACTCAAAACTCACTTAAAAGGACAGTCTACTGAAATCTTTTTATTTTTTCAATAGACATAATACATTTATTATCCATTCCCCAGTTTTGCATAACCAGCACTGTTGTATTAATATACTTTTTACCTCTGTGTTTACCTAAGCATCTGCAGACTGCTCCTTTATCTGAAAAGCTGTAGAGGGTAGTAAATATGAGGTAAAGTTGTTGGGGGTGGTGTTGGGATTTAGGGGGCAACAGACTCTCCATTGCCTAGGGCAGCACAAAAACTAAATACAGGTAGTCCTCAGTTTACGCCGGGGTTAGGTTCCAGAAGGAATGGTTGTAAATTGAAACCGTTGTAAATTGAAACCCAGTTTATAATGAAAGTCAATGGGAAGTGAGGGAGTTAGGTTCCAGGCCCCTCTCAAAATTGTCATAAGTAACACCTAATACGTTATTTTTAAAGCTTTGAAATGAAGACTTTAAATGCATTATAAACTTAACAAAATAATCACACAACACAGAATATATAATTAAACTAAGTTAAATTAACAAAAACATTTGCTAAACAGCATTATAAACCTAATAAAATAATCACACAACACAGACTTCACTTGCATTTTTCTGCAAACAGAGTGCTTTCTATGCATTCCAATCTGGACTGATCTAAAGACAGGAAGATCTTGTTCCTTTGAAATCTGCTCGATAGCTCAGGTCTGGTTAAACTGATTAATTTCAGCTTGCTTGGCTTTGCTGCAACACAAGCGGACAGCTCCACCTACTGGCTATTTTAATCAATGCACTGCTTCTCAATGCTTTTCAATAGCAGTCACATGACACGAAAAAAAGGTTGTTATTCTGAAACGGTGTAAATTAAACCGTTGTTAACCGAGGGCCACTTGTATACCACTGACTTTTAATGATCCAGTACTGTAAATTTGTCCATGCACATATTTTTTTACTATTTTATTCTATTAAATAGATAGATATTAAAGCCAATTTTTTTCTTTCATGATTCAGATAGAGCATGCAATTTTAAGCACCTTTTTATTTTACTCCTACTTACTATCAATTTTCCTTTGTTCTCTTGGTATCTTTATTTAAAAAGTAGGAATGTAAGATTGGGAGATGGCCATTTTTGGTTCAGCACCTGGCTAACGCTTGCTAAATATACCAAGAGAAGTAAAAAAAATGATAATAGGTGTAAATTAGAAAGTTACTTAAATTTGCATGCTCTATCTGAATCATGACAGTTTTATTTTGACTTTAGAGTCCCTTTAAGCAAGATCTAAAGAACATAACAATAAGGCTTTATGTTTTCTGAATACCAAAGCTAGGTAAATTATATACTAAATACATATCTATTGTCCATTTATAAAGACTGATGCTGTAGTTTTACCTCTAGCATTGTCTAAAAATCTTCATATCTCAAAATGGAAAACATGTACTTGCTTACATTATAATAATTAAAAAAGTACTGTCCAGATCAAAGAGACATTAAATTCAATATTTAATTTCCTTCAAATGCTTTTCCTGTAATTGAATTGTAGTGATACCACTCCCTCCAGCGAGACTGGACTGCATTGTGTGGAATGCAGAACCCTGATATTCCTACATGCTGTGATTGGTTGATATGTGCAGCAGCTTATTTATATTTGTCCCTAATTGGCCACAACAAATTAAGTAAGACAACCATCAGGAGACTTTTCCCATGTCCCAGGCCTGTAAAACAACACAACATTTACTAACAAAATGACAGCTCTAAATGCTTTTTTTTTATTGAGGTTTGAATCATGGCATGATACAATACATTTGAAAAAGTTTCAATTACAGTATGAGGTCAAAGTTTTAGAGTATAGCAAACTGACTGACAAAAAACGTCTAGTACAAACAGTTCAAATAAACATCAGTTAAATAATTTGCCAAGCAAAATATGGACCTTCTATCTTATGCAAAAGGCCGCTCTTGGGCCTTCCAAACCTAGGTAATGGTGATGATAAGTGAAGGTGCTTTGGTGAAGAGGAGGCCACTCTTTGGCCTCATATGGAGAACCTCATTTCTCAGGGATTAGGTCTATAATAGCTCAATTGTTTTGAATCTCAATTATAGAACAGACAAAATATTGCATGTAACTTAATCTGGTTGCAATTACTATGAAACCACTTATATAATCAGTTTATGGGGGCATATAGAAATTTATTTTAACCAGATCACAGGGAGCATCATATCTTGAAATATATGGTTCCTAGACAGGAATACAATTAGGGGCTTATCATAAAAGAAAATAAATAAAACTGCATTTAAATATTTAGCCCATAGTGGAATACATCTCATAAGGGTAGAGCAGGAGTATACTCATAGAAAAGTTATCATGGTTTCTGAGCTATCAGACTAAAATGAGTAAACTACTGTGGCATCTTAATACAAAAAACAAAACAGTATTGTTATTCTGAAAGAGGAAAATCTCACAACTATTATACTGGTGAACCCACTTCATATAATTTGCTTACAGGAGACAAAAAGTTTTTTTTTTTTTTTTAAATATATAATGATCTGTCCGTGAGACAAAGCTTGTCATTTTACCATATTTTTGGTTAATAGTAGTTTAGAGTTCCAAGACAGGAGTCCCTAGTGTTATATCTTGTAAGAGATGACTTAAAGGGCCATAATACCCAAATGTTTAAACACTTGAAAGTGATGCAGCATAGCTGTAAAAAGCTGACTAGAAAATATCTCCTGAACATCTCTATGTAAAAAAGAAAGATATTTTACCTCAAAAGTTCCTCAGTAGCCACCTCCCATTGTAAAGGATTTCTAAGCAGCATATTAGCATGTCTGTCCTGGGACAGCTGAAAGGATGAGCCTCGTGAACTCTCATATTATTTCACCAATCAGGTAAAGGAAGTTTACTATGAAATCTCATGAGAGATAAGTCAAATCTCATGAGATCACAGTAAGAGTTCATGACCTCAGCACTGCTGATGCTGATTGTCTGCTGTTCATTTCTTCATTTTTTTTTATTTTTACCTGCAGCTGGGAGCAGGTGAAGTATAACTTTTTACACAGAACTTACTCTGCTGAGCTGAGGAGATTGTGAGGTAAAATATCTTCCTTTTTTACATAGAGATGCTCAGGTGATATTTTCCTGTCAGCTTTTTACAGTTATACTGCATCAGTTTCAAGTAATTTAGCATATGAGTATTATGTCCCTTTAAGTGGTGTGTGAGATAGTGTTATAAATTAAGCTACATGGTAGTTATCTCTGATGAAGCGCATGTACGCATGCGCGAAACGCGCCAGTTAGGAGCTTACCCAGTGTTTCATGAAGAAGCCTTTTCCTGAATATACCTGTTTGGATCCACTGAGAGTTTCAGCGTCTCCTTTTTCCTCATCTTACATGGTAGTTATACTCAGGCTAGTTATCAACTATCCACATTTTGTCTAAGTCCCAAATAGGCAGTTAGCGTGAAACATAAGACAAATAACATTATTTATATGGACAAAAGAAACCTATTGTAAACCCTTGGTATTTCCCCTATATTAAGAAATGAAAGCATATGTCATACAGGCATTAGCCTGTATATATATATAAGGAGGCTATTCAAAGTAAAATTTATTTCTGGATTAAATATTGATACTAGTTCCCAATGACTGTAAGTTAAGACAGTGAGGTATTCAGTGAAGATTGGCAGTAAACTTTAACATGGGTTCACATCTAATGGGAGAAACCTCAATATGTACCTCTATTCAGACACCATGTAATATAGTCATATTAAAACTTGATGCACATATATAAGACTAGAAGTATGTAATACAATAATAAATAACCTCATTAGCAAGTAGATAACCTGAAACTGGCTGTTATCTGTCTCTGATTTAACTAAAAAGCCTTTATATTATTAATATTAACAGAACAGGCAGCTCCCAAATATCAGGGGAGGCTTGCAAATAAATTTGCAGATAAAATAGTTTCTAAACTGCAATAAACCAGTTCTAGGCAAATTAATACGGAGTAGTAGCAAGTTCACCCATGATGAGGCCAAACACTTCAGTGTACATATATATAATACAGGCAGTCCCCGGGTTACGTACAAGATAGGGACTTTAGGTTTGTTCTTAAGTTGAATTTGTATGTACGTTGGAACAGGCACTTTTTTTAGGTGAAACTCTATCCAAACATTTTTTTTTTGTTTTGGATAGCATAGGATAAAGTTTGTTTTGCTATCTGTGCCCCTGTTCAGAATATTTCACATCACTTTCTGTCCTTGTGACAATTGGATTTTCAGTATTTTGGATTATCCTGGAAAGAAGGATTGTCGATAAAGCTCTATTTTCTCTGTATGTAAGTATGAGTTGTACTTAAGTCGGATGTCTGTAACCCGAGGACTGCCTGTACTGGAAAATATAGTCTAACCATCAGATTCTAATGCTGAGTGCACAAGAAAAGCAGAGTTATGAAGCATACAATCATTCTCTGGTATTAAACATAAATCTAACCAATGTCAGTTATATATAACGCTAACAACCTAGTGCAATACTTGTATTTAATAATGTAAAAAGCAGTCCCGCTAGTTAGTATAAAAAGAGAAATGTTTAAACTCAAGGTATTCTTCATGTATGCCACAACTGGGGTATTACTTGTTAGATCATGTAGGACTCAGTATGTTCAAAGATGTAAGTTAAACTATTAGAACCTTGTAGTTTACACACTATCGCCTAGTTTTAGAGTTCGGCATTAGCCGTCAAAACCAGCATTCGGGGCTCCGAACGCTGGTTTTGGCCGCCCGCTGGTATTTAGAGTCAGTCAGGAAAGGGTCTAACGCTCACTTTGCAGCCACGACTTTTCCATACCGCAGATCCCCCTACGCCATTTGCGTATCCTATCTTTTCAATGGGATCTTTCTAGCGCTGGTATTTAGAGTCTTGGCTGAAGTGAGCGTTAGAAATCTAACGACAAAACTCCAGCCGCAGCAAAAAGCCAGGAGTTAAGAGCTTTCTGGGCTAACGCCGGTTCATAAAGCTCTTAACTACTGTGCCCCCCAACATCGCCGCCACTCTAATAAAATTTTTTAACCCCTAATTTGCTGACCGCACACCGCCGCAACCTATGTTATCCCTATGTACCCCTAATCTGCTGCCCCTAACACCGCCGACCCCTACATAATATTTATTAACCCCTAATCTGCCGCCCCCAACGTCGCCGCCACCTACCTATAATTATTAACCCCTAATCTGCCGACCGGACCTCACCGCTACTATAATAAAGTTATTAACCCCTAATCTGCCTCACTCCCGCCTCAATAACCCTATAATAAATAGTATTAACCCCTAATCTGCCCTCCCTAACATCACCGACACCTAACTTCAAGTATTAACCCCTAATCTGCCGACCGGACCTCACCGATACTCTAATAAATTTATTAACCTCTAAAGCTAAGTCTAACCCTAACACTAACACCCCCCTAAGTTAAATATAATTTTTATCTAACAAAATAAATTAACTCTTATTAAATAAATTAATCCTATTTAAAGCTAAATACTTACCTGTAAAATAAACCCTAATATAACTACAATATAAATTATAATTATATTGTAGCTATTTTAGGATTTATATTTATTTTACAGGCAACTTTGTATTTATTTAACCAGGTACAATAGGTATTAAATAGTTAATAACTATTTAATAGTTACCTAGTTAAAATAATTACAAAATTACCTGTAAAATAAATCCTAACCTAAGTTACAATTACACCTAACACTACACTATCAATAAATTAATTAAATAAAATAGCTACAATTATCTACAATTAAACCTAACACTACACTTTCAATAAATACATTAAATACAAATAAATACACTAACTAAAGTACAAAAAATAAAAAAAGAACTAAGTTACAAAAAATAAAAAAAGAACTAAGTTACAAAAAATAAAAAAATATTTACAAACATTATAAAAATATTACAACAATTTTAAGCTAATTACACCAACTCTAAGCCCCCTAATAAAATAACAAAGCCCCCCAAAATAAAAAAATGCCCTACCCTATTCTAAAATAAAAATAGAAAAGCTCTTTTACCTTACCAGCCCTTAAAGGGGCCTTTTGCGGGGCATGCCCCAAAGAATTCTGCTCTTTTGCCTGAAAAAAAAACATACAATACCCCCCCCAAACTTTACAACCCACCACCCACATACCCCTAATCTAACCCAAACCCCCCTTAAATAAACCTAACACCCCTGAAGATCTTCCTACCTTGTCTTCACCACGCCAGGTATCCATCCAGAGGAGGCTCCGAAGTCTTCATCCAAGCCCAAGCGGGGGCTGAAGAGATCCATCATCGGACTGAAGAGGTCCATCATCGGGCTGAAGAGGTCCATCATCGGGCTGAAGTCTTGATCCAAGCGGCGGCTGAAGAGGTCCATCATCGGGCTGAAGTCTTCAATCAAGCGGCATCTTCAATCTTCTTTCTTCCGGATCCATCTTCATCCCACCGACGCTGAACATCCATCCTGGCCGACGACTTCCCGACGAATGACGGTTCCTTTAAATGACGTCATCCAAGATGGCATCCCTCGAATTCCGATTGGCTGATAGGATTGTATCAGCCAATCGGAATTAAGGTAGGAAAATTCTGATTGGCTGATGGAATCAGCCAATCAGATTGAGCTCACATTCTATTGGCTGTTCCGATCAGCCAATAGAATGCTTGCTCAATCTGATTGGCTGATTGGATCAGCCAATCGGATTGAACTTGAATCTGATTGGCTGATTCCATCAGCCAATCAGAATTTTCCTACCTTAATTCCGATTGGCTGATACAATCCTATCAGCCAATCGGAATTTGAGGGACGCCATCTTGGATGACGTCATTTAAAGGAACCGTCATTCGTCGGGAAGTCGGCGGCCAGAATGGATGTTCTGCATCGGCGGGATGAAGATGGATCCGGAAGAAAGAAGATTGAAGATGCCGCTTGATAGAAGACTTCAGCCCGATGATGGACCTCTTCAGCCGCCGCTTGGATCAAGACTTCAGCCCGATGATGGACCTCTTCAGCCGCCGCTTGGATCAAGACTTCAGCCCGATGATGGACCTCTTCAGCCGCTGCTTGGATCAAGACTTCAGCCCGATGATGGACCTCTTCAGCCCGATGATGGACCTCTTCAGCCCGATGATGGATCTCTTCAGCCCCCGCTTGGGCTTGGATGAAGACTTCGGAGCCTCCTCTTGATAGATACCCGGCGTGGTGAAGACAAGGTAGGAAGATCTTCAGGGGCTTAGTGTTAGGTTTATTTAAGGGGGGTTTGGGTTAGATTAGGGGTATGTGGGTGGTGGGTTGTAATGTTGGGGGGGTATTGTATGTTTTTATTTCAGGCAAAAGAGCAGAATTCTTTGGGGCATGCCCCACAAAAGGCCCTTTTAAGGGCTGGTAAGGTAAAAGAGCTTTTCTATTTTTATTTTAGAATAGGGTAGGGCATTTTTTTTATTTTGGGGGGCTTTGTTATTTTATTAGGGGGCTTAGAGTAGGTGTAATTAGCTTAAAATTGTTGTAATATTTTTATAATGTTTGTAAATATTTTTTTACTTTTTGTAACTTAGTTCTTTTTTTATTTTTTGTAACTTAGTTCTTTTTTATTTTTTGTACTTTAGTTAGTGTATTTATTTGTATTTAATTTATTTATTGATAGTGTAGTGTTAGGTTTAATTGTAGATAATTGTAGGTATTTTATTTAATTAATTTATTGATAGTGTAGTGTTAGGTTTAATTGTAACTTAGGTTAGGATTTATTTTACAGGTAATTTTGTAATTATTTTAACTAGGTAGCTATTAAATAGTTATTAACTATTTAATAGCTATTGTACCTGGTTAAAATAAATACAAAGTTGCCTGTAAAATAAATATAAATCCTAAAATAGCTACAATATATTTATTATTTATATTGTAGCTATATTAGGGTTTATTTTACAGGTAAGTATTTAGCTTTAAATAGGAATAATTTATTTAATAAGAGATTAGGGGTTAATACTATTTATTATAGGGTTAGTGAGGTGGATTAGGGGTTAATAAATTTATTATAGTAGCGGTGAGGTCCGGTCGGCAGATTATGGGTTAATAATTGTAGGTAGGTAGCGGCGATGTTGGGGGCGGCAGATTAGGGGTTAATAAATATAATATAGGGGTCGGCGGTGTTAGGGGCAGCAGATTAGGGGTACATAGGGATAATGTAGGTTGCGGCGGTGTATGGAGAGGCAGATTAGGGGTTAATAATAATATGCAGGGGTCAGCGATAGCGGGGACGGCAGATTAGGGGTTAATAAGTGTAAGGTTAGGGCTGTTTAGACTCGGGGTACATGTTAGGGTGTTAGGTGCAGACATAGGAAGTGTTTCCCCATAGGAAACAATGGGGCTGGGTTAGTTGCTGAACGCTGCTTTTTTGCAGGTGTTAGGTTTTTTTTCAGCTCAAACGGCCCCATTGTTTCCTATGGGGAATCGTGCACAAGCACGTTTTTGAAACTGGCCGCGTCCGTAAGCACCGCTGGTATTGAGAGTTGCAGTGGTGGTAAATATGCTATACGCTCCCTTTTTGGAGCCGAACGCAGCCCTTCTGTGAACTCTAAATACCAGCGGTATTTAAAAGGTGCGGGGGGAAAAAAGCACGCGTAGCTAACGCACCTCTTTGGCCGCAGAACTCTAAATCTAGCGGTATGAAGGTAAAAGTAAACTTAGCCAACTCCGGTCTTTTGGTCAGAGAGAACCCTCTTTTGAACAGAAATTGCGAGGTGGGTCACGTTTCCTTGATACATAGGAGCTGGAGAATGTTCGTACCAGTGATTTTCACACGACCACTGCAATTCAGAGTTGGATGTTTTTAGAGCGTGCAAAGGAGTCGAAGATGAGTTATGTTGCATCCTTCTTCTGATCAGTGTCCCAATCAATGATCATTGCTCTAAAGAACTCGGCTCATCTGGGCTACTAATTAGGAGCAGTGCGAGTTGCAGTTGGTGACTCGCTGTTATCTGCTGGGGCCATATATTCACTGTGAGGCCCTTTATACTATCCTGGATCACAGTGGCCAGACTTTGTGCTGAAGGATCTGGTTCTATCAGGAGATCGTTCTGAAATGAGGTAATGTATTGTTGAGTCATTCCACTATCCGAGGATTTGATTACTTCAGCATGATGACAGGGATGTGCTATGTAAAGCCCTCTATTCTCTGTGGTGCTAATTGTTGCTCCCTTCATAGTTGACGATGGTACTAACACCTCACATATAGATTCCTGGGGGATGTCTAAAGTTTCATCGGGTAGATTAGTTTTGTATAGGTTATCCTCAGGAGAAGTTGGAAAGTTGTTTGCTGTGTGAGCCTTTAGGGAAGTATAAGATACGTCTCTGAGGTCCTCTAAGAAGGCCTCATGGTAGTATGAGAGCAAGCTGCTTATTTCACTAAGCAAATGAGAAACCTCCATGGTGGGTATGTCCTTATCAGGGAATAATCAACATGCAGGTTTATAGTGAAAGTTTTTGCAGAGAACTGTCCAGTTACAACCTAACGGGTCCGGGGGGGGGGTATGTATACGGCAGCCTTAACAACACAGAAAATCAGACTTACAAGTAAGGCCTCTCAACCTCGTGGCTGGTCGCTGTGGAGTTAGCTGAGGAACATAGGTAGGTCCGTTTTATGCTTGATATTCCTAGACTCCTCTCAAGTCATACAAGGTTTTGTAGTTTAGACTATCAAAAAAAAGTAGGTAAATTTTAGAAAATAATTCCAAAAAAGCTGATTGAGTCCAGGAGCTCTTCACACACCCTTCGCCCTGCCGCAATAGCTGTAGGCTCCGCCCCATACTTTTTTTTTTGCATGCAGATCTCTTGTATTGTTATGAATAATTTATGATGCATAAATTTAAAAAAGGTCTTTAATGTCCCTCTAATATAAGATGTTCAGGGCTTGTATTTACCTTCATTAAGAGGTAAATTGTCAAATGTCATTTCCCCACTCTTTTTGTTTATGTTTCTTTTAGTTCTAATATTACAAATATGTGTTTTACCTGTAATTGGCATATTTTATATTGATAGAATCCTTTGATTCCATTTAAGATTGTGGAAAAGTCTCAGTGATAATCCTGTTTCTTAATAGCGTTTCATATGCTTACACAATCCACGAGTAAGCAAACTTGATGTTCTGGTTTATAGTATATATAATTCACATGGCATAAGTTTATTTTTAAAGGTGTGATATGATCACAGATAACTAAACAGATAAGGCAAGATTATAATCAAATTGGTAAATGGAGTCAGAATTTAAATTAGCCATTTTTAATGCAGTTAATGTTCAGTATTTTTTTTATTGAGATGGGATAGATGTCAAATAGGATACATTGCTATAACTCTGGAATGTGTGTCTGGAATTTTTTTTTTCTTTTGAGGGATGCATCAAATAAAAAGAAATCCTGAAAATAACAATATCAGAGTAGACAAATACAATATTTATACGTTTAGGTGCAAACTCAATATTGTTTGCTGGTGTTCTGTACAGGTGGAAAGACTATCTACTTGAGTGAAGTTAAATAGGTTATAGGCAAGATAACTGTGCTATAAATGGAAGACTGTTACCACATTCTTGATAACTAACCTGAAGGTGTTCCCTTTTTATCAGAATGGCTACCATAACGATTACTAATGGATGTTGATCTACAAAAAAACAGAACTGATACATGAACAAGAATTTGAATTGCAGAACAAACAATAAAAAAACAACATGGAGGTTTTGTGTCCTTTCCACATTTACATCACATATACATTGACTTCATAGTCAATCACAAACTTCAACCAATTAACCAAAATGTGATACTGTTGCAAATGATATCAAACACTATGCACAGACTCTATTTTAGAACCAGGAGGGAAGAGAGAGGCAGCAGAGGCAGAATAGAGAGCATAAGCAGTAGAGCAGGCAATTTTTTTTTTATAATGCCAATAGGCAGTGGAGGAAGGCAGGAGATTCTAAAGGCGGGCCAAGGTAAACAGTGGAGGCAGGGGAGGGGGCAGGAAGTTCTACAAAACACAAAACAAGATATGTTACCCATGGAGATATACAAGAAAATAAGCAAACATTAATTGAGACTCCATTATGAAATCATGACAATTTTTCAGTGAATAAAGTTAGTGCTCCTTTAAAAAAACACAGGCCAAACGAGGGACAGCACGTGTAGTATTAGCAAGCACAAAAGAAACATTAACAGCATCAAACAAAAAATTATGATTGCACAACTGTACAAAAGAAGAAAAATAGGCATGATCCATAAACACTTTAAAAAAGGAGGGGGTGTGCCTCTCAAGATTGAGTGCAATGAATGGGAGTGGATGCTGTGAAAAACAGTGACACCAGAGGAAGGATTACGATACCACAAAAAGACTGATGATCCATCCACCCTTAGGAGACATGGTGACGATGAGTAAAAAAAATAAAAATAAAATTATAAAAACAACAAATAAGAATTTAGACTCATAAATACAACACACATGCCACTTATGAACACAAAACAATACACAATCACACACACAATGGAGAATACACTCTCACTAGCAGATTCAAGCTAAAAAAAGACACACACTACAGTAATAAGCCTAAAATCAAAATTACATGTTACTCTGATACATTGCACAACATTAGCTATACACAGCATGGAATTATCGCAAACATTTTGCACACAGAGAGATTAAAATTGCTTGTGATGCCTGTATATGGCCTCTTAAAGCTTGAGGTTGCCTAAGTGCCACATGGGTGCAATCTATGGTGCCCAAGACATTAAGCAATACTCACATTTGGTAGAATCCCCTCTAGACTGTATCTCAGGCCTCAAGAATTAATGTAAAGGAAATATATCTGTTGCAGCAAGTACTTAAGGCGGTTAAGGAATCTTGACTGCACCTTAGAGAATGTGCACTGCGGACAGTACACTGTTGATGCCCTAAATCCTCTGAAAACTGCCAACTGCTAAAAAATGAATGCATGCTGACCTGGGCACTGCCCCATTAGCTCAAGACAGTGGTTCCAAATCATCCTTGATGAGGTTTTATAGGTATGCGAGAGTTGGGCATGTTAAGCTATACTTCTCGATTGCTTCCACATCTCTCAAGCTCTGAAGTAAAACTCTCTGACATGTTATCATAGGGGCTCCCAATTTCTCCTGCTCTCCGGGCTGACCAGCAGCTCTCACTTACTAACCAGTTCTCCCATGCACTCTATCCTGGCCAACTTCACCCGCAGGCACTGTTGGCTGGTAAGCAGTACTCATGAACTGACTAGGTCATTCATCCTCATTCTGGTGGTCCAGCTTTCTGCCCTTTCCTGATATTCTTTGCTCTCTCTACAGTCCTGGTTCCATACCTGAACGCTAGCAGACAGTAGTGCTCTTCACTCCATGCGCATCTAGGAAGATGCTGTAAATCACAGGCTTTGCTGGCTTATAAGTAACTAGGTGTGAATACAGACTTGGGTTACTGTACTGTAAACAGGCCTACCCCTGTTGCAGGGCAGGAAGGACACCCGCAGTTTTAGTGTCAGGGTGCCAGGAATCAGACTGAGATGAGAAGTGCAAAAATAATCACACCTTTATTAATAGCAAAAAATAATAAAAAGTCCACAAGTCAAATAACAAGCCAGGAATCAAAACCAGAGCTGGTAGTCAGACGAGCCGAGTCAGGAGCCAAAGCGAATAGTCAAACGAGCCGGAATCAGGAACAAGGAAAACAGCAGAGTCAGGAAATGCCAGGGATCAGGAACCAGGAAGGACGTCAGGCAGCCAGGTAATACACAGGAACTCTTACAAACAGGTTTGAGACAACGCAAAGGCAAAGCATACTGAACAGAGGTCCTTTAAATAATAAGTGATGACATCACAATTCTGAGACTGCATCCTGTCTCACATGGATGATGCACACCAGTGTGGCCATAAAAGGAAGTGCAGGAATTGAGCAGCATCCCCCACAATGCACCATAGTAAGGAAGAGAGGTGAGTAAAATGGCTGCCAGCAGCACATGGCAAACACAACAGGGAAAAACCCCTGACATTTAGGGGGCCTCTCATGGTTATCATTGGTGAAGGTATGAAAAGGTGCAATGTGCAGCCTGTATTTAGTTTATGAAGAAGTCTGTATGGTATCAGGACGTATAATATACAGGATTATTCTTTATATAGGTTATTTTTTAATGGTCTGTGACTCAGTAGGCCCTTATACAACATACATACGAGATAAGGCATCAGCTTTGCCGTTCTTGGAACCAGGGCGGTAGGTGATTTGCAGATCATAGCGGGCAAAGAATAATGCCCAACGAGCTTAACGTAATCGTAGTCATCTTGCAGAACGGAGATATTCCAGGTTGCGATGATCTGTATAAACTGTTACAGGATGTACAGCATCTTCAAGCCAGTGTCTTTACTCCTCCAAAGCGGATTTGATAGCCAGTAGTTCTATTACACTAACATCATAATTCTTCTCTGCATTAGATAGTTTACGTGAATAGAAGGCTACTGGGTGAAGAAGGTCCTTATCTCCTATTTTCGTGGATAGGATAGCACCCAAGGCATACTCAGAAGCGTCAGTTTCTAAATAGAAAGGGCTTTGGGTGTCAGGTTGTATCAATACTGGAGCTTGAGTAAAAAGACGTTTAAGAGTAAGGAAAGCCTGTTGAGTGGATGACTTCCATGTAAAGGAAGTTGTATTTCTTGTTAGAGCTGTTATGGGTGCACAAATAGCGGAGAAGTTCTGTATAAACCTTTGATAAAAATTGGCAAAACCCATAAATTGTTGAACTGTCTTTTTATTCTTAGGAGTTGGCCAGTCAATGATGGTTTGAATCTTCATACGGTCCATCTCAATATGACCTGGAGATAGAACATAACCAAGAAACTCAATAGTGTCAACCTCAAAGATTCTCTTTTCCAGTTTCCCATACAGTTGATGTGGTCTCAGATGTGTTAACACAATCTTGACATGTTGTTCATGTTCAGGAAGTGACTGAGAAAAAATGAGGATGTCATCCAAATAAACAATAAGAAATGTATCCAGTAGATCACGAAAAATATCATTAATAAAATGCTGGAAGGTAGCATGAGCATTACACGACCCAAAGGGCATAACCGTGTACTCATAATGACTATAGCGGGAGCAGAAGGTGGTCTTCCATTTATGTCCTTCTCTTACTCTGATGAGATTATAGGCTCCCCTGAGATCAATTTTTGTGAACACCTTGGCATCTTTGACTCTGTTGAGGAGTTCTGGAATTAAAGGTAAAGGGTATTTATTTTTGATAGTGATAGCATTAATGGCTTGATAATCCACACAGGGTTGTAACCCTCCATCCTTTTTACCTACGCAGAAAATTCTGGCACCGACTGGTGAAGTGAATGGTCTTATGAATCCCTTAGCAAGATTTTCTTCACTATATTCTTTCAAATGTTTTGACTCAGGTTCAGATAGAGAAAAAAAGTGTCCATAAGGGGGAGGAGCACCTGGCAATAGATCGATAGGACAGTCATAAGACCTGTGAGGTGGTAAGATGTCTGCTCCTCTTTTCTCGAATACATCAGAGAAATCTCCATATTTCAGGGGTAATAAGGATGGTTCTGTAGTGGTTACCATGAGAGTGGAAGGAGAAGATGTTTTTAGACAAGTGATGGTACAAAAAGATGAAGTGAATATGAATAATCTTCCCGTTACCCAATCAATGATAGGATTGTGTTTTTTTAACCATGTAATACCTAGAATGACAGGAAACAGCAGGAAGGAATGAGATCCCAGATGATTTCTTCTTGATGTTTATCGCCCATCCAGAGGACTGTTGAATGTGGCTCCAGAAAACAAAGATCCATCTTAAGAGTGCTACCATCAAACATATAGAGTAATGAGGGATGTTCTTTCTTGCAATTTGGTACTTGTAGTTGAGTAGCGAGTGTGGTGTTGAGAAACAACTACTAGCTCCGGAATCCACAATGGCAGTCAAGTTGATGAAATTATTTCCCAGCTGCAGGGTTAAAGGAATAGTAAGATGAGTGGATGTAGGGTACAAAGGAAGATTTAGACAAATGCTATAAGGTAAAAACATACCAGACTGGGGTCTCGATGGACAATCTTTTAGGATATGATCAGGTTTAGCACAATAAAGACATAAACAAAGGGTCCTTCTTCTGGTCTTTTCTGTAGCAGACAATGGTCCACAGACCAATTTGCATGGGCTCACCTTGATCTGTGGAAGCATCAAGGATAGGAGCTCTAGAGGAGTCAGTGTATATAGGCATTGGCGCAATAGTATTTTGTTTTTCTTGCTTTCTCTCCTGATAGCATCTATCTAATTGAGTAACTGAAAGAATTAATCAATTGAGAGTGGCAGGTATTCCTATTCATGCTAGTTAATTTTTTTAATAATCAGTAAGACCAATACGGAACTGATTGATTAAGGCCACATCATTTAGGGAAGTATCGGGAGCCAATTCGCGAAATTCAGCAATATAGTCCTCCACAGGACACCTTCCCTGGTATAAAGAATGAAGGGAATTACATGCCGTAGATGAACGGAGAGGGTCATCATACAGGGGGTTCATGGCAGCCACGAATGACTCCCTTGTAGACAGCACTGGACTATTTTTATGGAGCAACTGATGGTCCATGTTTGTGGAGGTCCAGTCAGCAAGGATATTGCAGTGCACACTTTAATGAAGTCAGATGGGTAAGTACGTGGTTTCAAAGAAAATAGTAACTCACAGGAGGTAATAAAGGTACGGTATTTCTCCCTTTTACCGGAAATCTTCTCAGGCATAGCAATAGTAGGTTCATAGGCAGCGGCTTCATGAA
The DNA here is from genome assembly GCF_027579735.1 of Bombina bombina. Lineage (NCBI taxonomy): Eukaryota > Metazoa > Chordata > Amphibia > Anura > Bombinatoridae > Bombina > Bombina bombina. The sequence continues at coordinate 693,672,385 of NC_069504.1, read as the reverse complement.
AACGTGGGGGCTGTGTTGATGGAGATGGAGGCAATGCTGTTGCTTCAGCAGCCCTTCTTTCTCTAGCTCTCTCTCTTTTTAATAAAGCCACTTGACCTGCTTGAAGCTCTTGTATGGCCTGTGTCATTTGCGCCAATTGCTGGGTACGTGCAGTCATAGGGTCACTAGCTCCTGTGGGTTCCATGATAATGGCTATGTTAGTAGCCAAAGGTCAAAAGCTGGGAAGTCAATAGCTGGAAAAGGACTCAGAAACAAGTACAAGGAAAAAGCTTGGTCTCTGGAAAAACAGGCAGGTTACCTAACACTGAGCTAGAGGACTGTCCAGACTTTATAGGCCCATAAGAACCAGGAACGCCCCTGCTGCCATGGAAACATGAAATCTAAACCCCTAGGAGCCAATAGGGGATTCAGCTGACAGGGAATTAACCTCTGAACTCTTCCCGAGCTGCCGTGACGTCAGGAGCACTGTATTAAGCTTGCATGGTATTGACCTATTAACCTATGGCCTGAACTAACTTTGATTTTGTCTGTAACATATGCCTGCCTGATATCACTGTCCCTTTAAGACTGCCTTCCCTGCTACTGATAATCATACTGTTTGGGGAGTATCTGCATTCAGCTTACCTGCCAAATTAATTAATCATTCATGCACCTGATTCCCTCAGCCTCTTTTTAAACCATCTCAGGCCTAATGTGCATTGCATTAGCTTTGAAGTTTTCTTCCAGAACAACAGAGGTCTGTGACTGTTTCAGTATGGATTTTACCAGCATATTCAAACAACAGCCTTTCCTTTTAGCTAAGCTTAAAATCATCTAATCACAAGTATTCATATAATTCCCATTTTGTTTCCTGGACACTGCTACTTAGCAAACTCTGAACTTATTCTGAATTACAAGTATGCATTTGGTTATAATCACTCTCCAATTGCTACAACAACATCATACTCAGAACTTTATAACTATTCACTGCTACAAGTTGTCATAGCTGAAATATCCTCCTGCAAATATATTAATAGATGCAGTTAAACAGCTTTCCTGTGAGTCTCCAATATATGCACAAACAGTATTTAATGCCTTAAACTTGCAATTTGTCAATCACCTGTGCTGCTCTGCTTATTACTCTGGCATACAGCTCTAAATAATATTATGTACTGTGAACCTGCAGCAACTCTTTGCATCTATGAGTCACAATCTTCTACCAGTTTACTCTGAAGCCTGAACATCTTACGTTGCTATATTTTTCACTCAGGAATCCTGCAGCTACTCCTATTAACTATAAGTCACAGTATCAATTTATGTTTCCATTGAAGCCAGAATATATTCTATACATATGTTTTACTCTCTATGAATTTTATAATAACTTCTTGCAACTATGAATCACAGAATATCATCTATCCACATCCAGGATACTCTTCCCCGGGTCAGGGGCCGGTGTCTCCAATTCCCTATCACTGGCCCGAGAGTCTGTGTCCTGAGCGCATATACACTGGAAAATGACAGAAGGCTAATGCCTAAAAAAGGACCCCACAGTAGTAGTGGATGCCTCGACCCGGGAAGAAAAAAAAATTACAAGCTATCTCAGACCCAAGCTATCCCTAAAGGAAAAACAGAAGATTTTCATAAAGACACAGTACTCCCATTCTAGAGTATCCTCTACTCCTCATGTTCGTGATTTCCACTTTGGTGAAACTGATTCTGAATCTGACTATGAAAATGAAGAGATTGTATCCATAGATTCAGCGGAAAAAAATCAGATCTTTAAAGATTTAAAGAGACAGAACCACTTTTCTAGAATTTCATCTACTCCTCCTGTCCGTGATTTCCATTTTGGTGAAACTGATTCTAAATCTGATTATGTAAATGAAGAAAATGTATTCATAGATTCAGCAGAAAACATTCAGATCTTTAAAGATTTAAAGAAACAGGACTACTGTTCCAGAATACCTTCTACTCCTCCTGTCTGTGATTCCCATCCTGGTGATACTGACTCTGAGTCTGAATATGTCAATGAGGAGGATGACTTCACAGATCCAGCTAAACTGGCACTACACTGGTATGAGCGCAACTTTAATTTGCCACAAAATCAGACAAAATCTCAACCTATTGACTATAATGACATCCTGGGATGCTATATTTACAATATAGATGCTGCAGACAGCTCCCATTATGAAACCTCCCCTGAAAATACTGATCTTCCCATTTCTGATATTCCCAGGGATTCTGTAGATTGGACAGATTCAGAGCTGGAAGGAGAGACATCTTGTTTACAGACTGCTGTTTGGAGAAATGGACTCCTCAAGAACTATGCTGATTTTTTATCTTGGAATTATGCATCCAGTGATGAAGAGGATTTCTGTTCTCAAACTGATATAAGGTACTCCAGGCCACAGTGGAAACACCCTAAGAAGCCTCATATTGGGAAGAAATCTCAGTTATATAAGCTCTCTGAAAAAAAAAGAAAAAGAAAATATTTCTGCCTACAGAAAATCAGAACTGTAAAGAGGAAACTCAGCTCAAATCTCCTGTTTCAGTTTCTGTTGTGCCAGATCCTCTCTTGCCTCATGATACTCTCCACACCAAGCTGGATGTTGTCTCTAGTCGCCATCAGTCTGTTTTTGAAGCATTTAATGGTTTCTCTTCTCAAACTCTACAATTACAAACACTGCTTTCAACTGCTGATTCCTTACATCCCTCTCATGCTGCCTAAATGTCTGTAAACCCTGTGCTAGAAGCAAAAGATTACTTTGTTCCAGATATACAACCTTTCAGTTTTTTAGAGGTAGTCCCTGGAGAATTTAGCCCTGAAATTCAAACTCAAATTAGTATGCCTGCTGAACCCCAGAAAACTTCTCAGTCAGAATCTTGTGTCACAATTCCTCTGCATCTACCTGAGAGTGGCATATTTCAGTACACTCCACCTTCTCAAAGTTCTTCTGTTACTGCATCTAAGAAAATGTTTTCCTTGGGAGATACTTTGCATCAACCTACATTTTCTACTACATATGTTCCCTTTACAGGAATTCCTGATACTGAACCCTGTGATGATATTATTGAACCTAGTTCCTAAGCGGACGTTCTTGACCCTGAATCATGTACTAAAGTTATTGAACCTAGTACCAAAGTGGACATTCTTTACCCTAAAACATGTACTAAAGTTTTTCAACAAGATTCCCCAGTGGCCATTCCTGTCCCTGTTTCCCATGATGATACTACTAAACCTGGCATCAAGGTGGACTCTCCTGTTTTTGAACCTGGCATGGGTATTCCTTTGTTTAACATGGAAATGGGTGCAATAATACTTGATCCTGAAGATAGCCATGTCCACTGCTCAGAAGCGAGTATGGTTCTTGGCTAAAAAGTGGGTCTTGTAAATTCTTTGTTTGTGAACCCTGAAGAAAGCCTTGCCCTCTGCTCAGAAGAGAATATGGTTCCTGCCTCTAAAGTGCGTTCTTTTTCTATAGTTAAACCTGATCCTAGTACAAGTGTCTCAGCAACTGTCCCAAATTTGGACATTCATGTTTCTAACCCTAATGAGGGCATACCAATCTTTGAGTCTCTTGTCCATGAACAAAGCCTTGAAGTTGGCACACCTGTCCTCAGTTCTTCTGTTCTCGAACCTTGCCCTGGTGTGGGCATTCCTGAACCATGTCCTGATGTGGGTATTCCTGAACTTTGCCCTGGCATGGGCATTTCTTTACCTGATCCTAGTGAGGACATTCCTGAATCTGGCCCCATAATAGGTATTTATATACCTGATCCTAGTGAGGACACTCTTGATTCTGAATCCAGTAAGGACACATTTGATATTGAACCAGAAGATGGCAAGAACTGTTCAAATCTTGCACTCGACCCTCCTATCTCCTACTTTGAAGAAAACCCTGCTATTTGGTTAAAAGTGGCTATAGCTTTTTCTTTTGTAGTATATCTAATCCTCAGCCAAGAGGTTAATTCTGAGGGTACTTAAATCTCTGATCCAAAAGTGGATAATCTGGTTTACAATCCAGAATGCTGCATTTCTATTTCTGAAGTTGAGGAAAGCCTATTCATATGTCTAGGACTGGGTGCCGTTTCATTGGCTGTGTACATGGTCATCTGTCATGAAGTACATTCAACTATTAACCCTGAGGATCAAGTTTTGCTCTCATCATTTTTAAGATTTTTTGATACCTGAAATCCATGGCCTTCGCATTGTCATTTTGCTTTTTCAAGATATCTCCAACCCTCCTTTCTTGATTTCGAATTGGACTCACTACCTCCATGCAGCTACTACTGGCTCTCCATGTCATTGTTGTTCTCTTTCCATTTGGATTGCGTTGGGCACCCGGAGGTTGCCTTTAAGGAGGGGGCTCTGTAACATATGCCTGCCTGATATCACTGTCCCTTTAAGACTGCCTTCCCTGCTACTGACAATCATACTGTTTGGGGAGTATCTGCATTCAACTTACCTGCCAAATGTATTAATCATTCATGCACCTGATTCCCTCAGCCTCTTTTTAAATCATCTCAGGCCTAATGTGCATTGCATTAGCTTTGAAGTTTTGTTTCAGAACAACAGAGGTCTGTGACTGTTCCAGTATGGATTTTACCAGCATATTCAAACGACAGCCTTTCCTTTTAGCTAAGATTAAAATCATCTAATTGCAAGTATCCATATAATTCCCATTTTGTTTCCTGGACACTGCTACTTAGCAAACTCTGAACTTATTCTAAATTACAAGTATGCATTTGGTTATAATCACTCTCTAATTGCTTCAACAGCATCATACTCAGAACTTTATAACAATTCACTGCTACAAGTTGTCATAGCTGAAATATCCTCCTGCAAATATATTAATATATTAAGAACTCTGCATCTATGTGTTCAGTTAAACAGCTTTCCTGTGATTCACCAATATATGCACAAACAGTATTTAATGCCTTAAAATTGCAATTTGTCTATCACCTGTGCTGCTCTGCTTATTACTCTGGTATACAGCTCTAAATAATAGTATGTACTGTGAACCTGCAGCAACTCTTTGCATATATGAGTCACAATCTTCTACCAGTTTACTCTGAAGCCTGAACATCTTACATTGCTATATTTTTCACTCATGAATCCTGCAGCTACTCCTATTAACTATAAATCACAGTGTCAATTTAAGTTTCCATTGAAGTCAGAATATATTGTATACATATGTTTTATTTTCCATAAATTCTACAATAACTTCTTGCAACTATGAATCACAGAATATCATCTATCCATGTCAGGTTACTCTTCCCCGGGTCAGGGGTCTGTGTTTTAATTCCCTAGCACTGCCCCAAGGGTCTGTGTCCTGAGCGCATATACACCGGAACATGACATTGTCTTGCCCTCTGGATTTGTCAAGTCCTGGGTCTAACCCTCCGTGCAGGGGCAGTGTGTCTTATTGTCACTTCCCAACCTCAGGGCCCTTTCCTGGACTGACTTTACTACTCCATTGACAATATCTTAACTGAGTTTCCAAAAAAGGGGGTAGCTACTGTCACAGTATATGTAAGGTTAATAAATATATATATTTTAATCATATATTTTAAGGTTAATAAATATATATATTTAATCATATATTTGGCTAGTCAGTAGAAAATGATTCATTTCACTCAGAAAAACTGATTTCACTCATGTTTTATTTCTCCCCCACTTAGTATGCAAAGTTATTCTAAACACACACGTGGGGACAATAGAGCATTTGGTTTAATTAAATTTAACAGCAATTTCAAGAGACCATATATCTTACTACCTGGAAATATATGATAAAATCACAACGTTGCCTGGCAGTCTGGTCTAGGTGAGATATTTTGTGAGAAAGTAACCATGTACATTTCAAATGCAAATGGACCCCATGCTGTGTAAGTGGGGCAATGAAAACCTGTATATATATATATATATATATTGAAAGCATAAAATGTCTTAGCCTCTGTGTTTTTAAGAATATAAATAGACATTTGTGGACCTAAAAAGAATAGATTAATAACACTTACTTTTATTTCAGATCTACATGGACAGGATTCATACATTCAGGATTTATTAGAAATATGAAATATAGTATATTCATGTTGGAATACAGTGCAGTACTGAATATGAAATAGGCTGTATTTGTATATAAATGCCAGGATATTGATAACATTTTTTTTATAGATTTTAAGCTAATAATTAGCAGTATAATTACTTTAATATAATATAATGGTGTTTGGTATAGAAATGATCAGAAAATTCACATAATACCACCCTGCCTGGAATTCGGATTGTAAGTGATAAATGCAATGTTATAGTATTGTTTAATATAATCATTATATGGGAATATTGTAAAATGTTTAGAAATGATTAAATGTATTACTGTGTTGTTTTGTCACGCTGCCCCCGGTGTTATGATGAGAGAATTGCAACCAAGAGATGATTGGTTGTTGCAAGGATGCATTTCCTTAACAACACACATTCACAAGGTGAACCAATCAGAAGGGACAAGCGTAAGGGCCAATAACAAAGCAGGTTTCCAGAAAGGGCGTCCCATATTCTCACCTATGATGGAAACTTATATAAGCTAATGCAAGATAGAAAAAGGGACAGATTTTGCTGAGCTAACCTGTAACTAGTGTGTTGGGCGTGAAAAGTACCATTACTCTTGCAAAGCTAGTCTATCTTTTCTCATTCATTGCAAAATATACTTATTGGTATTTCTGAGGTGAGATTAAAACCTGCTGAGAGATATTGGATATCGATTGGTGTTCATCCTGGTAAAGTATTTAAAGATTGTGGTAGATTGAAGAGAGCAAATTGTGTTTTTACACTGTATTTTATAGCCTTGAATAGCTCTTAGCTTGCCTTTTGTATGCAAAACATTTAAAGCAAACATTCATTGTTGCTGTATATAAACAGACTTAAAGAAATAAATTGTATTTTAAAGCTAGTATTTCATAGCCTGTGTATTGTTAGACATATATCATTGATGCTAAGTAATTTATCTATGCAATTTTTGATGTTTTAAATTAGAATTATGTTAGAGAAAAGCGTAGGTAAATAGCTGAGTATTTTACTTAGAATCCCATTGTGTAAATAGGCTAGTTTTAAAGGTAAACTCTTATGAGCTTTGTAAGAAGTATAGCATATCTTAATAGTTTTTAAACATGTATAATATTGTTTCATATTCTGGTATTACAAATATATTCCAATATGTTCATAGATATTAACTAATAAAAAGAATTCAGGTATTTATATTAATTTTGTGGTTTCTAGTAGATGCATATTGATTGAGGGTTTATTTTTAAAGGAAAATTATTAAATATATTGTGTTATAACCCTGCCATAGGCTAACATATTATTTGGAGAGCACTACGGAGATTCTTATAAATATACTGACACTACCTTCCTTGCAATTCTGACCTAAGAATTTTTTTTATTTAAATGTGGTTTTAAAGAAGACAAGGTGTTCCGACTAATCCGTTAAAACACAAATCCTTTATTAACATCGATTAAAAACGTCACTTCAGAAACACAGCAATATCAGACTGGTGTAGAGGACGCAGCACTGACAGGCTTACGCGTTTCGGAAATGCTCCGTAGTCATAGCCTGAGGAAAACACAGCAACCATTTTACTCTCTCCTGTCAGTAACTGCACGCATAACTAACCCTACAGACTGTGAACTGATTTTCTCCGAGGACAAAGGGGTCCTAGCATTGAGTACATTATTTGAACAGACTGTGGTTTTAGCAACATAATTTTGTCATTTTACATCGGAGGCTGTGTGAAAATTGTGTAAGTGTCCATCTTTTTAGCCAAACTCACTTGGCACAGATTTCTAAACTAGTATAGTTTTAGGTTTTGTTTAACTCATTTATTTTAAAAACTGTTTTGTTTTTGTATGTAATTGTGTTTAACTCCTTTTTTATATAAATGCACTGTGACTCTTTTGTTCATAATAAATATTCTTTTATTGAGTTTTGCTTTTGTCTAATATTTGAACCATGTTCTGAAATAGACTAGTAATAACAGTACTGTGTACTTTAGATTGATTTTTGGTATTTTTAATCTGTTAGTCTGGGTATTCCCATATAATAATCTTAAAGTGGTGGCAACAGAAATTGTTTAGTGTGAGTGGCAATGAAGGGGAGTTTGGTCATTTTTCTAGGTCTATACAGACTAGAGTGTTTTTGTTAACCCTTGCATCCACTGAACTAAATCACAGGCTTGCCTGGAGGGGTTAGATGGTGACAAACTGGTTAAGCTGGAAGGATCCATTTTATTTGATGGGGTGTATTACATTGTTTACAAATAACTTGTGTAAGTTTATTTTGTCATTTAAAATAGCCAATTTTTCATGGAACCTAACTAAACACACCTGGTGAGACAAGAGGCATATGTGTGTGGCCACTAATCTCCAGCTAGCTCCCAGTAGTGCATTGCTACTCTTGATCTAACTTTAACTATTTGTTTTACTCCTTTACAAGCAATAGTGCAATAAGAAAATGTTTTAACATTACAACCATTTTTTTACACTTTTATGTCTATTTAAAAGCAAGCATTTTAGTAGATTTTTTTTTTTTTAATTCTTTTTTATTACCGGAAACAAATGTGGTACAACAGAAAATCAGACATTACAATAGATATTATAGAGTTTGCATCAGTATTTTGCGTACATATTGATTACATTTACATTTACATTTCTGCAGATGGCTTGTCAGAGCCAGGTGCGCAGAGCAGTCCATGAGAGAGGAAGGTTAGGTATTGTCTTTATATGCTTTAATCTGTAGCATTTTGATGCAGTAAAGATCGTTCAGTAAACTTTGTATGCCACATCCGTCTCTATTTTTCAAAGTATTTTAATAACATAACAATTAACAATAACAGTAACTATAATATACTAACATTGTGACAAAGGGATGGGATTCAAGATAGGAAGGAAAGGTGGGGAGGAAAGGGGGAAGAGAGAAAAAAAAAAAAAAAAACGATATCTAGAAAAGCATTTCCTCAGTCGGGTATTTGGTGACATTAAGGGTCTCCCCCTCAGTTTCACCGGGGTAAGAGTTAAGAGTAAGCTGAAGCATCATCTCCGACTGGAGAAATGGTCTCAAAATCTGCTGTTTCAGGTCTGTGTGGAACGTATTAATAAGAGGGCACCACTTTTTCCAGAAGGGCCTTAGTCGTCTGGTCACGTCTAACCTTACGTCATATTGTTCTATGTAAAGTTGTTTAATCAATAAGTGTTTAAATTGTGCTATTGTTGGGGGATGTTTAGATAGCCATCTTGTCAGAATACAGTGCCTTGCCAGTATGGTGCACATTGTAAGGATCTTGTGGTGTCGTTGGTGTGTATCTCCCCATTTGAAGAGATATATTTCGGCCGTGGTGAGTTCTATTTCAACCCCAAGGGTGATTTTTACCCAGTATTGAAAATGTCCCCAGAAACGTCTGATAGCTGGACAGGTATAGAAGTAGTGCAGAAAAGAGGGGGCTGGACTGCTGCACTTAATACATTGGTTGGGGCATGCGTTGTTCCATTTTGCTAATCTATTAGGAGTAATATAGTCCTTGTGTAATAGTCTAGTCTGCGCCTCTCTATAGGTTATTGCAAGAGTGGCTTGTTTTGTGCTGTCTAGACTGTCTTTCAAATCTTGTACCGATACTTCAGTATGGATGTCTGTAGCTAGTCTAGCTAGCATGTTGGTTTGTATGGTGGCCTCAGTATGTCTTATTAGTTGTGTGTAGAAATGTGTGAGGGAGAACCGACCTACTAGGAATAGTGTCTGAGCGATAGCGAAGGGTGATTTGTTCCAGAAGCTGTCATGGGATGCTTGTAAAGACATCACATAGTGCCGCAGCTGAAGGTAAGCATAAAAATGCTGATTTGGAAGCTGGTATTTCGTCTTTAGCTCCTGGAAAGAGCGTATCGTGTGTAGCAATGGGTCCAGGATGTCTCCCACTGTCCTGATGCCCCGGGTTTCCCATACGCGGAACGGTGCATGCTCATCACCTGCTGGGAAGTCTGCATTCCCGCGGATAGGGATATACCTTGGGGAGGGGGTGTTGATTTTTAGAAATTTGTGAATCAGCTGCCACGCCTTCAGTGGGTCACAGTATAGTGCACTGTTAGCAACTCTAGGGGGAAGAGATGATATTCTCGCATAGGGGAGATAAGCCAGCGCTAGCGGGGCGACAATCGCTTCTTCAAGCGCTATGTCGGTAAAGTGTTTCGTATTTATCTGCCAGTCGGTGACCAATCTGGCTAATGCTGCCCAGTTGTACAACTTGAGATTTGGCAATCCTAAGCCTCCCCCCCAGGTATGGGAGGTGTAGCTTGTTCGCTGCTATTCTGGGCTTACCTCCCTTCCAGATAAATCTCGACATGGCACGCGAGAGCGTCCTCAGGTCCCGTCTGGACAGCAGAAACGGTAGCATAAGCAGTGGGTATAAGATTTTGGGTAGTATTGTCATCTTGATCAAGCCAATACGACCCGAGAGGCCCAGAGGGAGGTTAGCCCAATTCGTTAGCTGGGAAGCCAACTCTGAACATTTACGTGATATGTTAAGATCATACATCTTGGAGGGATCTCTATGGAGCTTAATGCCAAGGTAGGTTAGCCCCTCCGAGACTTCTACGAATGGATAGCTTTGGGTAGAGGACGTATGTCTATGTAGCCATAGTATCTCTGACTTTGAGGTGTTTATTTGGTATCCCGAGAAGGTACCGAAGTTCGAAATCATGTGTAGTATGTGTGGTATATGGACGGCTGGTGTGTCGACAAACAGTAGCATGTCATCGGCGTATAACGCCAGGTGCAAGGGGATCCCTCTTATCGTGATCCCTGGGAAGAGTTGCCGAAGTTTCATCGCGAGGGGTTCCAGTGCTAGGTTGAACAGCAGCGGTGAAAGGGGGCAACCCTGCCTGGTGCCCCGATGTAGCTGAAAATCCGAGGAAAAGAGGCCGTTTGCGATGACCCGTGCCACCGGATGGTGGTACATTTTACCTATAACCTCCAAGAACGGACCCGTAAAACCGAACCTCCGCATAGTATCTAGAAGATGTGGCCATTCTATCCGGTTGAAGGCCTTCTCTGCATCCAAGGATAGCAGGAAGGCCTCCGGCGTGTCTTTCCTATCTTTTTCCTGCCCCTGTGCCCAATAATATTCTATCGCCTGCATGACCCTGCGAAGATTCACCACCGATGAACGTTTGAAGACGAAGCCCGTTTGATCCGGGTTTGACTAGGTCAGGGAGAATCACCTTCAATCTGTTAGCAAGAATCTTCATGAACAATTTGTAATCTGTATTTAACAGAGATATTGGTCTGTAAGATTCAGGCTTTGAGCGGTCCTTGCCCGGCTTGGGAATCAGCGTGATGTGCGCTGAAGTGAAGTTGTTAGAGGGGGGGGGGTGTCCGTCTGAAGGAAGATATTGTACAGTCTGGTCAGAGTAGGCGTAATCTGGGCCTGTAGTGACTTGTAAAATTCAGCCGGTAGACCGTCTGGCCCTGGTGCCTTGCCTACTGGCAAGGATCCCAGGGTGAAGGTGAGTTCCTCGAGTGTCACTGGGGCGTTTAAGCTGTCAATTTGGGTCTGTGTTAGTTGGGGCGGCTGCAGCGAACGCCAGAATTGCATCTGAGTTCCTTCTGGAGCCGTGTCCTGTTGGGTATAGAGTTTTGCATAGTACTGCGCGAAGCACTGCGCTATGTCCTCTGGTTTAGTGTATGTTAGGTCTTGCGCTCTGATTGCTGTTATGTTGGCTCTTGCTGTCTGGGGTTTCGACAAGGTAGCCAGCATCCTGCCTGCCTTTCCACCGAATCTATAGAATTTTCCTGCTGTCTTTAATAGTCCAGCAGTCGCCTGTTGTTTCATAAAAGCCTCAAGGTCCGCTTTTGCTGCTAAGTATGTCTCATAGGTTATTTTCGTGTTAGCCTGTAGATATGTTTGGTATGTTAGACCCAGTTTTTTTTGTAAGTTCTTTAATTTATATTGTGTTTTGTGTCTTAACTTAGAGATATATGAGATTATAGCTCCAGCAAACACTGTCTTGGCCGTCTCCCATAGGAGTTGGGTGTTGTCAGTGTGCACTGCGTTATCAGTGAGAAAGTCCGTCCAAGTGTGTTGTAAATATTTGGTAAATGCCTCTGAGGTGGTCAGATAGGTCGGAAATCTAAGGGTGTTTCTGTTAGTGTGTCGTCTCCGGGTCCCAAGTGACAGTTCCACTGGAGCGTGATCTGAAATCAGAATATTGTGTATCTTACAATGGTGTACCAGTGTGGTCAATTCCCCAGCAATCATGAATAAATCAATTCTGGAGAGGGTATGTTTAGCCTTGGTCAGACAAGTATAGTCCTTCCCCTCTGGATTCATCAACCTCCAGATGTCACAGACCCCCAGGTCCGCCTCCAGCATGTTAAAGATTTTAGTTTCAAATCTGGCTTTGTAATTTACCTTAGGGTCCCTGATATGGTGGGGTGCCAGCCAAAGTCTATCTAGAATGTGTGTGGGTGAGATATTGAAATCCCCACCAATTATTAAACTTGAGCCTATGTGGGGAGCTAGTTGCCGGGTTAATTCTGACCAGAAACCAGTAGTTCTATGGTTGGGGGCATATAAGTTACAGAACACATATTTCACAGAATCTACCGTAGCTTGCACTATCATGAACCGTCCGTCTTTGTCTAAATAGGTGTTGTCTATCCTAGTTTTTAACCTTTTTCCGAACATAATAATTAAACCCCGGCTGGCACTTGTATGAGATAGAAAGACTACCTGTCCCACCCAATCCCTCTGTAGTTTCTGGTGTTCTGGGTCTGTTAGGTGCGTCTCCTGTAATAAAGCTATGTCTGTGCCCAGTTTCCTAAGGTGAGTGAGTATCAGTTTACGTTTTATGGGTGAGTGTATTCCACCCACGTTCCAAGTCACTATTTTATGCGACATTCCCAATTACAAAGGATGAATAGAGGGGGGAAAAAAAAAAAAAAAAAAAAAAGGGGAGGGAGAGAGAGAGAGAGAGAGAGGGGAAGGGGGGCGGGAAAGGACACTGAAGGGTTAAGGCAGTATCTTGACCTATTTCCATGTAACTAACATCACATGTAATGCATTTTGTGCCTTCAACAGAGTCCTTGATATGCAATAAGTACTCATTAAGTTTAGCGTGTACACAACAGAACCATATATACAGTATATTCCCAACATAGGCATTAACAGTTCTAATTTTAACCAAGTGCAATTGTTCCATACCCTTATCCCTAGGAGGAATAGATACTTGTGCTGGTGGGTTTGAGCCTGCCTGAGTCCTTGTTTGGAGTAAAAATGGTGCCTCTTGGACAATAGGCGCATAGGGCACCTCCATGATGTATTTTTTGCTCGTGAGGCATAGGAGATTAAGGGAGGGTTTTACTGGAATGGCAATTATAAGGGTGTAGGCGGGGGAAGCAATCTTTTTAGGGTAGGGTGAGGTCAAGATTATGCTAGGACAGTATAGGTTTCTATAGGCAATACGCTTGTGGTGTCGTAAATTACAATCTAGCTTGACTCTATTGCCACTCAAATGTCTGGGGTACCTTTCGGGTTTTGAGTCTTCCTGCTTAGTGTCCTGCCTACATGGTGTGCTTGTGACTGTCCTCGTGCCCGCTTCAGCACAACTGTCAACATACGCTATCCAAACATTTAGATATGTGTAACCACTATGGCCTGTATTAATTGAATCAGCATGTTCATTACTCTGAGGCAGCTCAGCACTCCCAGGGAGGAGTGTATGCGTTAGTGACCCAGTGTTATAATCTGCTAGAAACTGTAAACAAATCAAGAACAAACAGAACAATAATAAAACAAGTGAAACATGTAAAACATAAAAAAACAAGACACATTTCAACATTACCCAAGAGGCAACGTCCCGCCTCTCTTTGAAGTCCATCAAACTTTTGGGAACCAGATTAGTTCCATTCTTGAAAAACAACATTGAGTAACAAAAAAAAAGTTCAGCCATCTTTTATCTACTATGGCCCAAAAGAGCGGAAGAGGGAGTCAAAGGGAGAGGACCTCCCATTTGGGCAGACGATCTTCAGGTTGGAGGGTGCTGATTTTCTGTTGCCAGATAACTTTTCACCGCCTGTGGTGAGTGGAAGAATTTAACACCATATGGTGTTTGTAGACGAAGTTTTGCAGGGAAGAGGAGTGCCACTTGACGTCCCTGTTCGTGGAGTTGGGAGCAGAGCGGTGCGAATTCCTTCCTTTGTCTAGAGACCTCCAATGAGAAGTCCTGAAACAGGAGTAGTTTCGAGCCCTCATATATCAGTTCCTTATGCGATCTATAGGCTCTCAGAATTTTCAATTTTTCCTGGAAGTTCAGGCATTTGAATATCACCTGTCTAGGTTTAGTTCCCATCTGTTCCAAGGTCTTTTCAGGACCTATCCGGTGTGCACGTTCTACATCAATGGGCAGGATGTCATCATGGATACCCAGTAATCTAGGGAGTTTCAGTGCCGTAAACTCAAGCAGATCTTTGCCCTTGATTGATTCTGGCACTCCTACAATCCGCAAATTATTGCGGCGACTCCTGTTCTCCAGGTCATCTATGCGTTCTTGGAGTAGTTGAGTTTTCTTCACTAATTGTTTGACTGTAGTATCCGAGGCAAATTGCCTGTCCTCTACATCCGAGATGCGGGTTTCGGCTGCGTTTAAGCGTGTGGAGAACTGCCGCACCTCGCTCGTTAGCGTGTCTACCCCTGCTTGTAAGGAATCCATTCTAGGGAGAAAAAATGATTTTAATTCTTGTAGGAGAGCAGAATGTGAAACTGAATCTGAAATCGCTATTGGGTCAGGTACAGCTGGGCCCTCAGCATGGGCGTCCGATAGATGTTTCAGTCTCTTTTCGCTGGTCTTTGATCTGTGAGACATATCTGGTTTGGCAGAGGGAGACAGCTTGTGGAAGTATTTATCCACTTTCATTAGAGTGGGGTATGAAATCTTCTGGGTGCAGGGCAAACAAGTTAGATGGGAAAGTACTCAGATATTGCAGTCATTGTCACCTGCAGACAGTACAAACGGGTGCCTTGTAGGTATGGTGGCGGGCAGAGGTGCACGCTCAGAGTCTCTCTGTAGTTATGTAAATTTCTGTCTTGATGATTTAGATGGTATAACCTGTCTCGCTGTGATCATTCATAGATGGGGGAGACACAGTCCGAAACAGTGCAAGCACAGGTATACTAGCAATCGTGGTGTTATGTACCAGGGGGGCCTTGTGGGCATAAAATGTGCAGGTTTTTAACTAGAATGTAGGTAACACTTTTCCCGCTCTAGGACAGCGTGGTGCAGCCAGGATGCATTGCCACTAAAAGTGAAAGTCATACAAAAAGATATGTGTTGCTGCACAGCACTTTTCCCCAATAATAGCCTCTGTAATCCTTTTTCTCAGAAGGGGTTAATCGGTTGCCTGTGAAGTTATGTTAAACTGGATTGACCCTTCAGTATTGCGTTTCCCCCTGCTATGCTTCTCCCCTCTTTCCCGTGTTTGCATTAGCTTCTGTAATCTGTCTCTATGTGAAATACCAAGCCCAGTCTTTCCGGTTACTTACAGCTGCCCGTGAAGTGCTTGATATCTACCCCCAGATTAGCGATATGCAGAGGCGTGCGATCAGTGTTCTCTTTGCTTGTTCAGCTTTTGTGGGTCGAGGTCCCCTACCTCTCTTTTTCCCTGCCAGGAGCGGGTAGGATCCAAGATGGCGCCGGCGGCAAGACACCGCTCCAACAGATATTGCCCTCCGGTTGCCGGAGCTGATAGTGAATGCTCCGCGCACTTAAGTTGACAACTGGCACTACGCATTTTAGTAGATTTATGTATATCCCAAAATTATTTTAACTGAGTTTATTCTACTCTTTCTGACATAGCTTCACAAATTATGTATCCACAAAGATCCACAAACTTCAATAGTGAGTTTTAGTAAAAATATATATATATTTTCTAAAAGATCTGATTTATACCCCATATTTGAAACATATTTCTGTTTATTTTAAATATGATTTTTATGCCCCTTTAAGAATTACAAATATGCTCACAAACTAAAATAGATATAACACAGTAACACCAAGTCTGTTGCTTATTTCAGCCCCTAAATTGCTGAAATTTTAATAAAAGATCTTAAAGGGGCAGTAAATTCAAAATTAAACATGATTTAGACAGAGCATGTAATTTCAAACAACTTTCGAAAGCACTTATTTATCCAATTTGCTTTGTTCTCTTGGTATCTTTTGTTGAAAAGCATGCTTAAGTAGGCTTAGGAGCAGCAATGCAGTACTGAGAACTAGCATCTGGTTGGTTGTTCATATCTGCCTCTTGTTAATTGTCCCTAGATGTGTTCAGCTACCTCCCATTAGTGCATTGCTGCTACTTCAACAAAAGATGTCAAGATAATGAAATACATTTGAAAACTGAATTGAATTGGAAAGTTGTTTAAAATTGTATGCTCTATCTCAATCATGGGGGAAAACAATGGGTTTCATGAACCCCTTAATTAAGTTATACTTATTATTTTGGAGATAGGTAATCATCAGCCACACAACATGAGCGCCTAGATTACAAGTTTGGTGTTAGCCTTAAAAAGCAGCGTTGAGAGGTCCCAACGTTGCTTTTTAACGCCCGCTGGTATTGCGAGTCTGGCAGGTACAGGCTCACCGCTCACTTTTCTTCCGCGACTCGATGCTAACGCAAATCCCCTTACATCAATTGCGTATCCTATCTTTTTAATGGGATTTGCCTAACGCTGGTATTACGAGTCTTGGAAGAAGTGAGCGGTAGACCCTCTCCTGTCAAGACTCCTACCGCATTTAAAAGTCAGTAGTTAAGAGTTTTATGGGCTAATGCCGGAACACAAAACTCTTAACTAAAGTGCTAAAAGTACACTAACACCCATAAACTACCTATTAACCCCTAAACTGAGGCCCCCCCACATCGGAAACACTTTAATAAATATATTAACCCCTAATCTGCTGATCGGACATCGCCGCCACTTTAATAAATATATTAACCCCTAAACCGCTGCACTCCCTCCCGCAAACACTAGTTAAATTTTATTAACCCCTAATCTGCCGTCCCTAACATCGCCGACACCTACTTACATTTATTAACCCCTAATCTGCCACCCCCAACTTCGCTGCTACTATATTAAAGGTATTAACCCCTAAACCTAAGTCTAACCCTAACCCCCCCTAACTTAAATATAATTTAAATTAAACAAAATAAATGTAACATAATTAAATAAATTAATCCTATTTAAAACGAAATACTTACCCATAAAATAAACCCTAAGCTAGCTACAATACAAATAATAGTTACATTGTAGCTAGGTTAGGATTTATATTTATTTACAGGCAACTTTGTATTTATTTTAACTAGGTACAATAGTTATTAAATAGTTATTAACTATTTAATAACTACCTAGCTAAAATAAGTACAAAATTACCTGTAAAATAAATCCTAACCTAAGTTACAATTACACCTAACACTACACTATCATTAAATAAATTTACTAAACTACCTACAATTAAATACAATTAAATTAAATAAACTAAATTACGAGAAAAAAACACACTAAATTACAGGAAAAAAAAGAATTACAAGAATTTTAAACCTTAAATTAAACCTAATCTAATCCCCCTATAAAATAAAAAATCCCCCCAAAATAATAAAATTCCCTACCCTATACTAAATTACAAATAGCCCTTAAAAGGACCTTTTGCGGGGCATTGCCCCAAACTAATCAGCTCTTTCACCTGCAAAAAAATTACAATACCCCCCCAACATTAAAACCCACCACCCACACACCCAACCCTGCTCTAAAACCCACCCAATCCCACCTTAAAAAAACCCTAATACTACCCCCCTGAAGATCTCCCTACCTTGAGCCGTCTTCACCCAGCCGGGCACAAGTGGACCTCCAGAGGGGCAGAAGTCTTCATCCGATCCGGGCAGAAGAGGTACTCCAAGCAGCAGAAGGCTTCATCCAAGCAGCATCTTCTATCTTCATCCATCCAGAGCGGAGCGGGTCCATCTTCAATCCAGCCGACGCGGAGCCATCCTCTTCAAACGACGTCCTAACACTGAATGAAGGTTCCTTTAAATGACATCATCCAAGATGGCGTCCCTTGAATTCCGATTGGCTGGTAGGAAAAATCCTATTGGCTGATCCAATCAGCCAATAGGATTGAAGTTCAATCCTATTGGCTGATTGGATCAGCCAGTAGGATTGAGATTGCATTCTATTGGCTGTTCCAATCAGCCAATAGAATGCAAGCTCAATCTTATTGGCTGATCCAATCAGCCAATAGGATTTTTCCTACCTTAATTCCGATTGGCTGATAAAATCAGAATTCAAGAGACGCCAGCTTGGATGATGTCATTTAAAGGAACCTTCATTCAGTGTTAGGACGTCGTTAGAAGAGGATGGCTCTGCATCTGCTGGATTGAAGATGGACCCGCTCCGCTCCGGATGGATGAAGATAGAAGATGCTGCTTGGATGAAGCCTTCTGCCACTTGGAGGACCTCTTCTGCCCGGATCGGATGAAGACTTCTGCCCCTCTGGAGGTCCACTTGGGCCCGGCTGGGTGAAGACGGCTAAAGGTAGGGAGATCTTCAGGGTGGTAGTGTTAGGTTTTTTAAGGGGGGATTGGGTGGGTTTTAGAGTAGGGTTGGGTGTGTGGGTGGTGGGTTTTAATGTTGGGGGGGTATTGTATTTTTTTTACAGGTGAAAGAGCTGATTACTTTGGGGCAATGCCCCGCAAAAGGCCCTTTTAAGGGCTATTTGTAATTTAGTATAGGGTAGGGAATTTTATTATTTTGGGGGATTTTTTATTTTATTAGGGGGATTAGATTAGGTGTAATTAGTTTAAAAATCTTGTAATTCTTTTTTTTTTCCCTGTAATTTAGTGTTTTTTTGAGCACGTTTTGCCAGTTTACCGCTACCGTAAGCAACGCTGGTATTGAGGTGAGATGTGGAGCTAAAATTTGCTCTACGCTCTCCTTTTTGCGGCTAACGCCAGGTTTAAAAAACCTGTAATACCAGCGTTGTCTTAAGGGAGCGGTGGGAAAAAAGGCTTGTTAGCCCCGCAAGCCTTACCGACAAAAACTCGTAATCTAGCCGTAGGTTTGTTTATTTTTGTTTCAAATTTGTTGTGTACAAGCAGCATATGTCCTTTGGTTGTGAGCGTATACACTAATTGATTTTTATATATTTTTTTTTTTTTTTAAAAAGTGTACATTTTACTTGTTATAATTCAATGTAGAACATTATCTGTTTCCTGTTACAATTTTATGGTTTGCATTTATTTGCATATAGGTGATATAGTCCAGTGGGAGCGCTTGGAGTTCCTACGCTATTTTTGCAGGTGGAGAACAGAAACATTTCAGTAAACACTGCTGCTGCTTGTGGGAGGTATAGTGTGATCCTCTAGTAATGGGCAGTAACACTTCCTACAATACACTAAATGCAAGCCTGTCAGCGGTCCTGCTGTGTGATCACCCTGCACTGTGTGGAACACATGGGCCCCCATGTATCAAAAGGCAAGCGGACAGCTTTTAAACTTGAGAAGTTGTCCACACGCCTTCACCGCATACGAGCAGCAGATCTGTTTGTCCGCTGGCCTGTATGCAGCATTACACACTCCACAGAGTGTGTAATGCCCGCCCCTTCACTCGTGTGACGAATGACGCAAGAGAATGTACTGTCAATCACTGAGAGCAAGCTCTCTGTGATTTCTCTTCGCCACCTAAGTATTTGATGTCTATAGGCAAAAGAAAGTTACGTTAAAACCTAACACCATAACATAAACCCCTAGTCTGAATACCCCTAATCCGCCCCCCAAAATCGCCGACACCTAAATAAACCTATTGACCCCTAAACCGCTGCCCCCAACATCGTCGACACTAAACAAAACTATTAACCCCTAAACCGCTGGCCCCCTACATCGCCAACACTAAAATAAAGTATTAACCCCTAAATCGCCGCACCTGCACATCGCAAAGACTAAACTAAAAATACTAACCCCTAAACCGCAGGCCCCCTACATCGCAAATCACTAAATTAAACTATTAAGCCCCTAAACCTAACTATCCCCTATACTTTAAATTAAAATTACAATATAACTATCTTAAAATAAATAAAAACTTACCTGTGAAATAACAAAAAAATAAGATTAAACTATAAATAAACTTAACATAACTATTTTAATAAAATAAAATAAACGAAAAGTAAAAAAAAAACTAAATTACAAGATTAAAAAAACCTAACATTACGAAAAAAAAAAAAAAATCTAACTTTACTAAAAAAAAACACTACCATTACAAAAATAAAAAAAAAATCTAAGATTACAAACAATAGTAAACAAAATAATCCAAAATAATAAAAATTGAACCTAATCTTTTAACCCTATAAAAACAAAAAAGCCACCCCAAAATAAAAACACCCCCTAACCTATCATTAAACTACCAATAGCCCTTTTAAGGGCAATGCCCATGCAAATGCCCCTTTAGGGGCAATGGGTAGCTTAGGTTTTTTTTTTGGCTTATGTTTTTTATTTTGGGGTGTTGGTTGGGTGGGGGGATTACTTTTAGTGGGGACTTTGTAATTATTTTAGGTAAAGGAGCTGTTTAACTTAGGGCAATGCCCTACAAAAGGCCATTTTAAGGGCTATTGGTAGTTTATTCATATGTTAGGGGGTGTTTTTATTTTGGGGTGACTTTTTTGTTTTTATAGACATATTAGATTAGATTTAATTTTTATTTTGGATAATTTATTATTGTTTGGTAATCTTTTCTTGATCTTTTTTTTATTTATTTTTATTTTTCGGTTATTTTCTTTTCTTAAAATAGTTATGTTAGGTTTATTTATAGTTTAATCCTAGTTTTTTTTTTATTTCACAGGTAAGTTTTTATTTATTTTAAGATAGTTATATTGTAATTTTAATTTAAAGTACAGGGGATAGTTAGGTTTAGGGGTTAATACTTTATTTTAGTGTTGGCGATGTTGGGGGGGCAGCAGTTTAGGGGTTAATAGGTTTAGTTTAGTCTTTGCGATGTGGGGGGCTGGCGGTTTAGGGGATAAAAGGTTTATTATAGTCTTTGCGATTCGGGGGGTCAGCAGTTTAGGGGTTAATTCTTTATTTTAGTGTTGGCGATGTGGGGGGCCGGCAGTTTAGTGTTTAATAGTTTTATTTAGTGTCAGCGATGTGGGGGCCCACGGTTTAGGGGTTAATAGGTTTTATTATAGTAGTAGTGATGCGGGGGGGTCAGCGGTTTAGGGGTTAATAGGTTTATTATAGTATTTGTGATGCGGGGAGGATCACGGTTTAGGGGTTAATAGGTAGTTTATGGGTGTTAGTGTACTTTGTAACACTTTAGTTATGAGTTTTGTGAAACATTTTTTGTTTTGCAAAATCCATAACTACTGGTCTCAGATAACGGAATGGATTGTGGCGTTATAGACTATAATGCAAGCATTTTAGCCAGACTGCACAACCCGTAATAGAGGCGCTATGAAAATCCCTCACTCAAAAGCCATTTTTTGAGTGCGGAATGGAGAGTTGCGTAAAGGTTAAAATGCTAGCGGTATAGCTGTACTGCCGCGACTTGTAATACGGGACACCTGCATATTCCACGTGCAAAGGTAAATTTTTTAGCGGTATAGCCGTACCGCACAACTTGTAATTTAGGTGAATATTCATTGTGAGGGGGTGGAAGTTTTGATGAGTTCCCACATTTTTTTTTTTTAGGACTTGACACCTGGATATAATAGAGTCCTGTCATAAAAATAATTCTCACTCTTTTCTTTTTTAAATTATATTTCACATTTTCAACCTATCTATAACTTGATTTTGTGATGATACAGTAGACCAGGAACGTTTTAAATCTAAATATTATTAGTAAATAAACTTTTGTGTTTTAGTTTTAAAATTGTAGCAATTCTTACTTTGATACTTAGAACATTAATGTCTCATTGTACAAATTCAAATATATTGTAATTGAGGCCTAACTAAATATTAAAAAGATAATATGATTTACTGTCATTTTGATGCAAATAATTTAATTTGCATTTCTAAATAATCTGACCTTAAAAAAATATAGTGATTTCACATATTCTGTATTCATTTATGAAATCTAAGTTTTGTGTAGTTAACTACTTCAGTAGCATGTAGTGCTTTCAATGTTACAGAGCCATGTTTCGAGTTAGATATGACAAATATAAACTTGTTGCGGTGATCACACAGGAATTGATTTACACATACCAAATTTTTAAATGTGATCTGAAGAATAGGCCTCAAGTAGTGTGTCACAGCCATATAATGAGACCTGACAGATCTGCGGTAGCTAGGAGGAAGTGTGTATACTGGCTCTGATACTCCACCTAATGTGAAGACTCAGTTTGGTAATTTCCTGTAGGTCAGTGCAGATTTTAGTAGAGATGAGTGGTATAGAAAGTATGTTACAGGTTTCCTGAGTAGAGGTTTGCGACAAGGGAAAACCAAAATAGATGTTACTATACAATTTGCCTGAATGAGCTAAATATACCGGTACATTAGAAGCAAACCTTTGTTCATCATTAAAAGAACATAAACATTTTTTTTTATCTAACTGAAACAGCATTTCAAGAGACAGTTAACAGTCTGTGATTACACATTTCTGTATTTCTATAGAATAACACATCGGCAACGTCTTAACAGTTTTAAAAACAAATTAACATTTTGTTTGCTGCAATGGTTTTTCAATAGCTAAACTCCACCCACTACTTGCCTTATTTGGAGTAGCCAGTCCAGCCTTAAATCTGTAGATGACAGCCATGGTCATTCTGTTAGTATAAACTGTGTTTTGTCATGGTTATCTGCTGAAGCCAATAAGGGAAATATATGTTGAAGAGTCAACAAGTCTGTAGTGTGCATTTCCAGTTGTGAGAATTAGAAAATCCACAATTTTCATTAAAAATAAATAATGGAACTGTAAAGCAAAATTGATTTTATTTTGCATAACTAAACATTGTAAATTACAAGTTCAATGTGTATACTGACTATTTAAAGGGATAGAAAGGTCAACATGAAGTTGCATGGGTGTACGTCAATGGGAAACAGAAGCATTTTTGCAATATACTTTCATTAGAAAAAATGCTTCAAGTAAAAGTTATTATTGTTTTTCTGTGGCATATGCACATTTCCAGTGAAGGCCGTGCATCAGTATTAAAACACCATTCGTTCTCAGAGCTTGTGGTGATGCGTATTGCTTCTGAAGACTTAATTTGTGTCATGTAAGCCACGGCTGGTTCTCTGAGTAGGCATGGTGTTTGAATACCGGTGCATAGGCCCTCACAGGATATGTGTGTATGCTGCAGAAAAACTGTAAAATTGGAGGAAGCCAGTTTCGTCATCGATATGCTAAGTACAGTAGGAGAAGCGGGCGGCGGATCCCTGTTCTGGTTTTCCTAAAGAAAAAGATAAGTATTTAGAAAAAAACTAAACGCTTCAATGTAAATTTTAATGAATAAACGTGCCACTGTTTTTAATAGTATTTTTATAAACCGGGCACCTATTCATTCAAATTTACATTCACTTTAACTAAACTGCTTTGATTTTAAATTGTTATTGGAGATGCCTAATCACTTTTGTGGTGTTCCATATAGGGATTGATGGGGGGGGGGGGGTAATGGATTTAAAGATAAACTGATATCAGAAAACAAAGTTTATATTTGAAATAAATTATTGTTTAATTATCAGACATCCCAACTCTCCCTGAAGTTCAGGGAGACTCCCTCATTGTAATATTGGCTCCCTGATGCCAGCAAATGAAAGACGATCTCCCTGAAACTACAAGTACCATGATCCAATGTGGCCCAAATCTGGAAACAGTGTTTCTTTAAGTAATGCCCCTGCTGTCAGGTCCTTATCAAATTGACTCTACTATGAGTACAAAACATAATAACAAATAGCCTCTCAAACTCAAAATCACACACGCTCATAAACACAAAATCCAAAAGTCTTACAGGGACAACTATACTGAGTACCTTAAAGCATGCATCAGTAACCAAAAAGCCCCCACTGATTTTAATAAAATAAAACACAAATACTACCTTATTTACTGCACGTAATTAAGCTTCGTATTCTAAAATATTTAAGCATTCAACAAGCATACAATCACTGGAAAAGAGGTTTGTTGTATGTGGTTGAGCAATAAAGCTACTTTTTTATGTGACTTTAGTGGGAAGCTACTTTAATGATAAGTCTCTATCTTATTTAGGGTTTCAAGGTGTCCAATATATAACCGGGGGGGGGGGGGGGTGCACGGCATGCAGCACAATAGCTGGTAAAGCCACCTCCCTGAGATGATTTTTTTGCAGGTTGGGATGTCTGAATTATCATTTTTGCTATAAACTGAGTCAACTCTGTTGCTCCCTAACCATCTGTTTTACATGCATAGAGTCACCTGCTCAGCTACCAGGCACTAATGGCTGTAATAGTAGTAGCTGTGCAGAGTATATGGCATATAGCAATGAAGGAAACAGTTTTCTGTTTACACTAGCAAAAATTGATAGTGGAGGGCCCTCTAGTGGGGCTGTAACAACATTAAGAGACAACTAACTTGAAGTTTGGAGTGCACTAATGTGTTGTTTGTTTCATTGTTGCAATGTGGAGGCGGGTGTTTGTGCTTACCTTTATAGGTCCCTGCAGCAGTAATCCCGGCCTCTTCCTGTTCCAGACTTCAAGGAGAAATCTTCACTGCTGAGCTGCAAACATTTTCCAGGTGTCGGTGATGGATAGAGCCAGAAGGAAGTCGGTGCCTCCGAAGCGCTATAGGGAAGGAGTGGAGTTGGCATTGAAGAAAAGAGGGCCTGCAGGAGAAAGGAAGGAGTAAAGCGATAAAGATGTGGTACCCCCCTCCCCTCAAACCCACCCCACAGCTAGGACAGTAGGCAAAGCAAGGAGGGCAGTGAGGAGGCCCTTGGTAGTAGTGGGTGGGGGTTTAGAGCAGGGCCCTAGGCCAGGTTAAGCGAGCTCTCCGGTGGGAGGTAGGCCCCAAAGGAGTGAACTGGGGGCTGGAGCAGGCCCTAGTGGGGTGTTTCATGTAGTGGGGGCCCAGGCAGGGGGTCTGGAGACACCGGGTGGGGGTGAGCAGGCAGCGGAATCCCTCACAGGTAGTGGTCACTGGGGGTCTGTCGGGGGGCTACGGCGCAGTCTCTGCCAGTTTTGCCACCGGCGGCAATGGCCGCCATCCTCGCCCTCGCCCAGTCCCTGGCTGAAGTGATACGTCCAGGGGGGACTGGGGGGGAGTGGATGGTGGTATGCCACTGGGGAGGCCGCGTGGCACGTTGCGGCCTTCTTCGCCGGATCTGGAAGTGACGTCACACGGTCCTGCCCACCGACACGACACGTCATGCGCTGCGTCAATTTTTCAGACGGTGAGGAGCGCGGACGCGAGGGGGAGGACTGGAGGCCCAGGGCACAGCACCGGAACACCCCTAGTAAGTGGGGGAGTCTCCGGGCAGGGGAAGGCCTTCAGGGGGCGGGGGGAGTCCCACTAGGGGGCGCAGGGGCCCAGACATGGCTGGTGGTGTGCATGGCCTGGTCAGGATGGAGGCCGCAGGTATGGATGGGCAGTGTGGGGACCAACCGCAGTAGGGGTATGAGGCGGTAGCATGCCGGGCTACTGTAGAGACCGCAGGGATGAGCAGCTGTGTCAATGATGATAGTACTGGGAGACGGGCATGTGAGGGGAACAGGGAGCAGGGGAGTTCCGCAGCATGCAGGCATTTAGCTCGTGATAGAGGGCAAGAGATGGTACTAGGGGAGACAGGGGGCAATGCCAGTCAAGCGCAGGATGTGGATGCAGCAGCAGGGGGATGGAAGCAGACATGAGGGGCATCCTCCCGGACGGGAGAGGGCATAGCAGCATGAATGCCAGTGTTACTGAGGAGGTTATCAGGAGGGCGATGTCTGAGGCGCTTGGGCTAAATGTGGCTGGGGGACAGGGGGCTGCACAGGTTGAGGGTCATTCCTTTGTCCATATTACTCCCCACAATCTTTTATGTTCACAGGTCAGTGCCGTGGAAGCAACCAGAATGGATCTCGGGCCTGCTGGCACTTCTTCAGTGGCTGGACCCAGCAGGGAGCCGGCCGGAGACACAGCAGAGGCATTGCAGGTGTCTTCAGGAGGAGTCGTGGGGCAGTCGGCCCATGGCGGTGAGTGCACCCACTTAAACACTACACACACTGACACTAGTTTAGCTTCTAGCGATTCTGGGTCTGTGAGTGGGGAGGAGCTGGGGCTAGTAGGCAAGGGTCAGAAGACGATGTTTAGGTGGATTAAAAAGATGGCGGCCGCGCAATCCAAGGCTAAGGAGGCTAGTAAGGGGCCACGGGTTGGAGACCTAGGGTTGCAGGCCCATGGATTCCCAGTCCTGGGACAAGGGCAGGTAGTGGCTAGGAAGGTGGCGGCTCAGGGTGACACCTATCCGTGTCTGGTGCATTCGATATATGGCCACCTTAAATCTAAGATGGTCAAGAGGATTCAGGAGGGCCGGTACATTAATGTATTTGAGCTGTTCTTGGACACCTTTAGGGACAAAGAAAGGGCGGCAGGGGGCGTTGGGCCTAAGAAAGTGAGGAGGCCAGAGACGTATGAGGAGTGGCAGAAATGCTTTAGGGTGTTGGCGTCCTGTTAGGTGGACAGGTGGCCCCTGCAGGGTCATAACTTGTTCAAGTATCAGGATACGATAGAGGACATTCATGCCAGATTCAAAGAAGGGGCATGGCGTGAGTATGACATGGCCTTCCGTAGGAAGATGGTGGGGAACCCATTGCTGCACTTTGGCCTGCAAGATATGCATTTGTGGTCAAAGTTAGGGTTAGATAGCGCAGCACCGGCTGCAGCCTGCCCCCGGCCGTTGGTGGCTCGGGTGGCGGCGAGGCCTAAAAAGCGCGGGAGGGAATGCTGGAAATACCAGGATAAACAGTGTGACAGAGGTTCAGCATGTTCCTTTCATCACATCTGCAAATTCTGCAGTGGGCTTCACTCAGGGTGCGATTGCAGCAAGAGACGGAATCAGGGATCGGAGAAGCCTGCCCCCAGGGGGTCCTCTGGGGGGAAAGGCTCCAACGCCACTTAAGTTGGAGGCAATGGCACCGTGGTTGGCGCATTACTCTGACCAAGAAGCGGCAGAGCTGCTTAGGTCGGGGTTGCTCGGAGGTTTTAGGATTCCGGTTGTGGGGAAGGTGACGGAGTCCTCGGTGCACCACAATTTAAAGTCGGTGTACGAGTTCCCCCAGGTGGTGGAGGACAAATTGGGTAAGGAGGTGGGGCTGGGCAGGATTGCTGGTCCCTTTAAGTCCCTGCCGCTGCCAGACTTGGTGGTCTCCCCTTTGGGGGTAGTCCCCAAGAAGGAGCCAGGGAAGTTTAGGCTCATACACCATTTGTCCTACCCAAAAGGAGCATCGGTCAACGATGCTATCGACCTGGACATTAGCTCCGTGCATTACCAATCGTTTGACGATGCGCTGGCAATAGTGCAAAGCAAGGGGCGGGGAGCATTGATGGCAAAGCTGGACATCGAGTGAGCATTCCGGCTCCTGCCCCTCCATCCTTCTGCCTTTCGGTTGATGGACACGAAGGTTGGGGGTGAATACTACATAGATAAATGTCTTCCTATGGGTTGCTCCTTATCTTGCTCATTGTTTGAATGTTTCAGTTCATTCCTTCATTGGGCATGCATAGGGCGTCAGGCAAGGGGGCAGTGGCCCACTACCTGGATGACTTTTTGCTAATAGGGGGAGCAGGGTCCACAGAGTGTGCTGAGCTGATGGCAGAATTTGGGGTTCCGCTGGCGGCAGACAAAATGGAAGGGCCGGGCACATGTCTCACCTTTTTAGGGATAGAGATTGACACGGCCCAAGCGATGTGTAGGATGCCCCGGGACAAGGTCGACCGCCTATTAGAGGTGGTAAGGGTGGTTTCTGGGGCTAGCTTTATATCGCTAAGGGAGCTGCAGTCCTTGTTAGGCCTGCTTAACTTCACGGGTAGCGCAATCCCAATGGGGAGAGTCTTTAACCGTCACCTAGAGAGCCAGCTGAAGGGCACTGGGGGGCAGCGCATGCAGATAGCAGTAACGAAGGCGATGAAGGAGGACCTGGACATTTGGGAACGCTTCCTGGTCTCCTTCAATGGGGTCTGTATATGGAGGGCTCCTCCTCTGTCCAATAAGCTGGTACATCTATTTACAGACGCCGGCGGGGGATTCGGGTACGGGGCATATCTCAATGGTCAGTGGAGTGCCGCCCCGTGGCCTGAGTCCTGGGTTTCCATGGGTCTGGTAAAGAACCTAACGTTGTTGGAGCTGTTTCCGATAGTGGTAGCCATTGAACTATGGGGATGCGTGCTGGAGGACAGGGAGATTATATTTTGGATGGACAACATGAGTGTGGTGTACGCCATAAATGGATTGTCCGCGTAATCGCCTGTCATGGTGACGTACCTGAGGCATTTGGTGTTGCGCTGTCTTCAGCAATTGGCAAGTTCAGCCGGGGCTGGACCTGGGCAGGATTGCCCCCCATTCGGTTAGGATAGGGGCGGCCACATGCGCAGTGGCAAAAGGGTCATCCGCGGCAGAGATAAAGTGATTAGGTTGTTGGAAGTCAGGGACATACAAAGCGTACATCAGACCCTTGCCATAAAAAAATAAAAATAAAAGTAAAGTAACGACAGCTACGCACATGCGGGGAGGAGGGGACCACCTTCCGCAAGTGTGCGGCATATTTAAGTACGCTAAAGAGGGGCAGGACAGTGGGGTTTTGCTGAAAAGGGGGGGTTGGTTAACTCCTGAGTGGGGGCCATGATTTCCGAGTAATGTTGTTCACCCCTGTTTCACCAGGTGTTTTAGCCGAGGATTCCCCTCCAGTGCGGGTGGGTCATTCCTTTATCCACTGGGCGTCCATCAGGGCGTTCCGTTCCCCGGAAGGTCAACAACTTGGATTCACAACGTCCAAGGTGAACGTCAGGTGGTTAGGAAGGAGGAGGTTGACTTGGGAGGAATTGCCAGCTCTCTTACAGGAGGCACATAGGAGGTGGGGAAAGCCACAGGTTATTGTGTTGCACCTCGGGGGCAACGATATGGGGTCGGTTCTGGCCTTGGACCTCATTAAGAGAATAGTGGCCGACATTAAATGGGTGCACGCTTAGCTTCACGACGTGAAAATAGGTTGGTCGAATGTAGTTGCTCGACTGCATTGGCGCTACATTACAACCCAGAGAGCGGCCTATAATATCAGAAAAAAAGGTCAACAGGGAGCTGGATAGAGTGGTCACGGGACTCGGTGGTTTTGTTATCTGGCACGAACTTATAACAGCCGACAAGAAGGACCTTTATCGCCCTGATGGGGTGCACCTGACGGATGTTGGGTTAGACCTATTTCTGAAGGATATCAGGAAGGCACTTTTAGGAGAAATCAAAAAATAAGGAGTCACATAACAGATGCACAGAATTATTGTGATAAAAATTGCAACAACAAAAAAAAGAGAAAGAGCAAATTGTTATGCAAAAAAAATAAAAATAAATAAAAATAAGGCACTAAAAAAAAAAAAAAAAAAAAAAAAGGTTATGCTATTTATTGTTATTTAAGGTACCTGTTGGCTAGGTGGCGGCAAGAGTAATTTATGGTAGTTCCTCTTGTGGCGGTTGGGCAAGGCTCTAGGTGCGGGCATCGAGAGAGAAGAGTGACGGTCTAGAAAAAGGGGGGTTACGCCCACTAGGTGCTGGCCTAGGGGTCCTCTCCCTTACGAATGCAGGCCGAAGATCTCTGTCTTCACAGCTCTCTCTCATGCCATGGGGCGGGAACAGCCGGGTGTCATGCCGCCAGCCTCGAAGGAGCCTTGACCTTCTGTCAGTAGGGGTTAGTGTTAGGGTTTAGATGCCGCCACTGTTTAGTTACGAACTTGTTACAAGTTCTAGTTATGTGTATATATATATATATATATTGATATGAGTGCCTAATATTTGGATAATATTAGCCCAGCAGTTAAATCGTTTATTGAATAAACGTGACCGTGACCGGTCTTTCTCCCACTAAGAGTTGTTGTGTGTTATTTCTTAAGAGTTATGGTAACTTAGGAACGTATGACGGAATGGGGGTTTGTCTCTTATGATAGTGGAGGGCCCTCTAGTGGGGCTGTAACAACATTAAGAGACAACTAACTTGAAGTCTGGAGTGCACTAATGTGTTATTTGTTACATTGTTGCAAGTGTGGAGGCGGGTGTTTGTGCTTACCTTTATAGGTCCCTGCAGCAGTGATCACGGCCTCTTCCTGTTCCAGACTTTTAGGAGAAATCTTCCCCGCCCACCCGTCCCATGGGTTGAAGAAGGTGGCGGCAACCATGCGGCTTTGTGAGGTAGTAAAATGTCCCGTCTGGGGTAGGTTTAGTTGAGCCAGCCTTTGGTAAGCCCGCGGCTTAATATAGCCCCCACTTTTTGAAGGAGGGTTGTACGACTCGCCAGCAGGAGGTCACCCTAGGGGCTGGGAGAGATATGCCCTAGCTGGCAGTCGGGCAAGGCTCTAGGTGCGGGCATCGAGAGAGAAGAGTGACGGTCTAGAAAAAGGGAGGGTTACGCCCACTAGATGCTGGCCTAGGGGTCCACCCCCTTACGAATGCAGGCCAAAGATCTCTGTCTTCACAGCTCTCTCTCATGCCATGGGGTGGGAACAGCTGGGTGTCCCGCCACCAGCCTCGAAGGAGCCTTGACCGTCTGTCAGTAGGGGTTAGTGTTAGGGTTTAGATGCCGCCACCGTTTAGTTACGAACTTGTTACAAGTTCTAGTTATGTGTATATATATATTGATATGAGTGCCTAATATTTGGATAATATTAGCCCAGCAGTTAAATCGTTTATTGAATAAACGTGACCGTGACCGGTCTTTCTCCCACTAAGAGTTGTTGTGTGTTATTTCTTAAGAGTTAAGGTAACTTAGGAACGTATGACTGAATAGGGGGTTTGTCTCTTAAAAGTTTAGGGACACAATAAATAACGCAGACGCTGCCTCCCTGCCCTGATAGGTGTGATCTGTAGTTGATTACAATTCCTGTGCAGCCTGGGTTACCTTGGCAACAAACTAGTCTCTGCAGTGAGGGCAGCTGAAACGTACATACTTGCTCTATTACAAAGTTGTCTTAGCTGCCTAAACTAACTTTACTTAAAGGGACACTCAAGTGTGCTGGTATTACTAAGTGGCACGCAAATATCGCTTTCGATAATCTAGCCCATTCATTTTGATCAAAGCTTGAAAATAATAAATGAGAAATAATCATCTGCTCTATTGAAGGAGTTAATATTGTTCATATAATAAGTCAGCCAGGGCCGCCATCAGGGGGTGAAAGGGGTGATTCCTGTCAGGGGCCCACTGGACCAGGGGGCCCCATGAAGCAAGCACAACTATTATTAAAAAAAAAAATTGTTTAATTTTGGCAGCCACCAGAGGGCGCTACAGCAGAGTGCTATTCAGTGTAGGAAATGTCATCAAAAGGAGTAAAGCATTAGCATTTAAGAGGATTTCTGAGTGTGCACTAAACCACTATGCACAGTGTGAGACAGACTTAGCACTTCAGTATGTACAGTGTGTGCCTGAGTCAGACAGCAGATCACTTTCGTTTGCAGAGGAGGTAGGACTTACATAGTACATTTTTTTTATTTCTTTGTGCAATTTCGGATTGTAACTTCAGTGTGGTAGTTGTATGGTGGGGCCGGGGGTTCCTAAAAAACACATTTTTTTAGCAATATGCAGCAGTGTAGTTATGATTATTTGGCAATGCTGTAGAAATTATATATTTAAAACCATGCAGAAATATTTCCTCCTCAATACACAAATAGTAGGTGCCCTTTTGGCAGATATTTTTTTTATTTATATATTTTAATTACATTTCAGTTTATTGCCCCTTTATGCAAGGACTTTCCAGATGCCATGGGGAATTTCATCCAAGATTTTTACATCTGCATAAAATGTTATAATCTCGGGCTAAGATTGCTCAGTGTTTGAAATTAGACAGTTAACTTGACACTGTTCAGTTTACACTACAGCTGACTTAATTTTGAAATACATACAAACAAGCCTAAATCCTTGAGACTGAGTACCACGACTCAACGGTTCAACCAAGACCATATAGAGTACAGCATTTTCAAAATCCATAAGTACAGCTGACAGATGGGAACATTTTACAAAAAGGAGATTTAATGGCACTACTAGGTGTGTTTAAACACTAAATTACACAAAATAAAAAAAAGAAATGATCAGATATTTAAACTAATTACACCTAATCTAATAGCCCTATCAAAATAAAAAAAGCCCCCCAAAATAAAAAAAAACCCTAGCCTAAACTAAACTACCAATAGCTCTTAAAAGGGTCTTTCGCGGGGCATTGCCCCCAAGAAATCAGCTCTTTTACCTGTAAAAAAAATACAAACAACCCCCCAACAGTAAAACCCACGACCCACACAACCAACCCCCCAAATAAAATCCTAAGTAAAAAAACCTAAGCTCCCCATTGCCCTGAAAAGGGCATTTGTATGGGCATTGCCATTAAAAGGGCATTTAGTTCTTTTTTAATTGCCCAAAAGCCCTAATCTAAAATTAAAACCCACCCAATAAACCTTTAAATAAAAACTAACACTAACCACCGAAGATCCACTGATTGGAACAGCCAATAGAATGCGAGCTCAATCCTATTGGCTGATTGGATCAGCCAATAGGATTTAAGCTCAATCCTACTTGCTGATTGCATCAGTCAATAGGATTTTTTCACCTTTAATTCCGATTGACTGATAGAATTCTATTAGCCAATCATAATTCAAGGGACGCCATCTTGGATGACGACATTTAAAGGAACCTTCATTCAGCAAGAAGACGTCAATTGAAGAGGATGCTCCGCGCCGGATGTCTTGAAGATGGACCCGCTCCGCACCGGATGGATGAAGATAGAAGATGCCGTCTGGATGAAGACTTCTGCCCGTCTGGAGGACCACTTCTGCCAGCTTGGATGAAGACTTCTCCCGGCTTCGTTGAGGACTTCTTGCCGCTTCGCTGAGGACTTCTCCCGGCTTCGTTGAGGATGGATGTCCGGTCTTCAAAACTGTAAATGGATCTTCGGGGGTTAGTGTTAGGTTTTTTTAAGGGTTTATTGGGTGGGTTTTAGTTTTAGATTAGGGCTTTTGGGCAATTGAAAAATAGCTAAATGCCCTTTTAAGGGCAATGCCCATAGAAATGCCCTTTTCAGGGCAATGGGGAGCTTAGGTTTTTTTAGTTAGGATTTTATTTGGGGAGTTCGTTGTGTGGGTCGTGGGTTTTACTGTTGGGGGGTTGTTTGTATTTTTTTTACAGGTAAAAGAGCTGATTTATTGGGGGCAATGCCCCGCGAAAGGTCCTTTTAAAGGGACATTATACACTCATTTTTTCTTTGCATAAATGTTTTGTAGATAATCTATTTATATAGCCCATAAAGTTTTTTTTTTAAATTAATGTATAGTTTTGCTTATTTTTAAATAACATTGCTCTGATTTTCAGACTCCTAACCAAGCCCAAAGTTTTATGTGAATACGCTCGACTACCTACTCCAGCTTGCTCCTGTTTGTGTAAAGGGTCTTTTCATATGCAAAAGAAGGGGGAGGGGGGGGAGTGTCTTATTTGCCACTTGCAGTGGGCTTTCCAGCTACCTTTTCAACAGAGCCAAACTGACAGCTTCTAAGTAAGTTTTTAAACAGTTTTATACTGGATTTTTATATCAGTATCTGTGCATATTATTCTTTATAGTAGTGTCTATTACATGCAGTTATATGAAAATGAGTGTATACTGTCCCTTTAAGGGCTATTGGTAGCTTAGTTTAGGCTAGGGTTTTTTTTATTTTATTTTGCGGGGGCTTTTTTTATTTTGATAGGGATATTAGATTAGGTGTAATTAGTTTAAATATCTGATAATTTCTTTTTTTATTTTGTGTAATTTAGTTTTTTTTTGTTATTTAGGTAATTGTATTTAATTTAGGTAATTTATTTAATTGTAGTGTAAGGTTAGGTGTTAGTGTAACTCAGGTTAGGTTTTATTTTACAGGTAAAGTTTTATTTATTTTAACTAGGTAGTTAGTAAATAGTTAATAACTATTTAGTAACTTTTCTACCTAGTTAAAATAAATACAAACTTGCCTGTAAAATAAAAATAAACCCTAAGCTAGCAACAATGTAACAATTAGTTATATTGTAGCTAGCTTAGGGTTTATTTTATAGGTAAGTATTTAGTTTTAAATAGGAATTATTTAGTTATTAATAGTAGGTAGGGATGTCGTGAATAGTTCGCCGGTGAATAGTTCCCGGCGAACATATCATGTTCGCGTTCTCCGCGGACGGCGAACATATGCGATGTTCGGTCCGCCCCCTATTCTTTATCATTGAGTAAACTTTGACCCTGTACCTCACAGTCAGAAGACACATTACAGCCAATCAGCAGCAGATCCTCCCACCTCCTGGACAGCATCCATTTTAGATTCATTTGGAAGCTGCATTCTTAGTGAGAGGAGGGACAGTGTAGCTGCTGCTGATTTAATAGGGAAATCG
Source organism: Bombina bombina (assembly GCF_027579735.1). Taxonomy (NCBI): domain Eukaryota; kingdom Metazoa; phylum Chordata; class Amphibia; order Anura; family Bombinatoridae; genus Bombina; species Bombina bombina. Next base: position 693,637,793 of record NC_069504.1, on the reverse strand, counting down.
ATAGCTAGGCTAGTGTATTCAGTGTCCACTACAGTCCTGAAGGACTCATCTGATCTCTGCTGTAAGGACAGCACCCCAAAAAGCCCTTTTTAGGGCTAGAACATCAGTCTGCTTTTTTTTCTGTGTAATCTAATTGCAGTTGCCTGCCTGCCAGCGTGTGTGTCAGGCTCACAGCGTATACTGTGCCCACTTGCCCAGTGCCACCACTCATATCTGGTGTAACAGTAGTGTACATTTAAAAAAAACAACACTTTTTTGACTGTGAAATAATAGCAGACAGCTGCCAGTACCCAAGATGGCCGCCAATAAGGCAGATGGGGAGGGCTAGAGAGCTGTTTTGGGGGGGATCAGGGAGGTTGGGGGCTAAGGGGGGATGCTACACCACAGCATATGTAAATATGTTTAAAAAAAACAAATTACATTTTTTTTAAAAACCTTTTATTTAGTACTGGCAGACTTTCTGCCAGTACTTAAGAAGGCGGGGACAATTGTGGGGTGGGGGAGGGAAGGGAGCTGTTTGGGAGGGATCAGGGGGTCTGATGTGTCAGGTGGGAGGCTGATCTCTACACTAAAGCTAAAATTAACCCTGCAAGCTCACTACAAACTACCTAATTAACCCCTTCACTGCTAGCCACAATACGCGTGTGATGCGCAGCAGCATTTAGCGGCCTTCTAATTACCAGAAAGCAACGCCAAAGTCATATATGTCTACTATTTCTGAACAAAGGGGATCCCAGAGAAGCATTTACAACCATTTGTGCCATAATTGCACAAGCTGTTTGTAAATAATTTCAGTGAGAAACCTAAAATTGCGAAAAAATTTAAGTTTTTTTTAAATTTGATCGCATTTGGCGGTGAAATGGTGGCATGAAATATACCAAAATGGGCCTAGATCAATACTTTGGGTTGTCTACTACACTACACTTAAGCTAAAAATAACTCTTCAAGCTGCCTACATGCTCCCTAATTAACCCCTTCACTGCTGGGCATAAAACACGTGTGGTGCACAGTGGCATTTAGCAGCCTTCTAATTACCAGAAAGCAACGCCAAAGCCATATAAGTCTGCTATTTCTGAACAAAGGGGATCCCAGAGAAGCATTTACAACCATTTATGCCATAATTGCATAAGTTGTTTGTAAATAATTTCTGTGAGAAACCTAAAGTTTGTGAAAAAGTGAAAATTTTTTTTTATTTGATCGCATTTGGCAGTGAAATGGTAGCATGAAATATACCAAAATGGGCCTAGATCAATACTTTGGGTTGTCTACTACACTACACTTAAGCTAAAATTAACTCTACAAGCTGCCTACATACTCCCTAATTAACTCCTTCACTGCTGGGCATAAAACACGTGTGGTGCGCAGTGGCATTTAGCAGCCTTCTAATTACCAAAAAGCAACGCCAAAGTGATATAAGTCTGCTATAATGGCATGTCTGGCACACAGTGTTGGGGCAAGGGTCCAACTGACCACTGATACCTGGGGCGCGATCCGATAAGCGGCGTAGTTTGCGGCGCAAGCGAGGGAACCCGCGTCGCCCGCAGTTTCAGCTCGCAACTCGAGCTATCCAATATGCGGCGCCGTCAGTTGCTAAAGTGGCGCAAGTCTGACAAAGTAGCGATGTCCAGAAATCTGCGTAAGTACAGATTTTTGGAGTCGCCAGTGACTTGCGCCACATTAGAAACTGCCGGCGCCTACAAAACCTGACTAAAGTATGAAATCACCCGCACTGTCTAACACACCTCCTAAACATAGCCCGACACGTCTAACCCTCTATCCGCTATCCCCCCTCACCAGCCTAACAATAAAAAAAGTTATTAACCCCTAAACCGCCGCTCCCGTACCCCGCCGCAACCTAATAAAGTTATTAACCCCTAAACCGCCGCTCCCGTACCCCGCCGCCAGCTATATTAAATACATTAACCCCTAATCTAATCCCCTACACCGCCGCCAGCTATATTAACTATATTAACCCTAATTATATTAGTGTTAATATAGTTAATATAGTTACTATAGTATTTATATTAACTATATTAACTCTATCTAACCCTAACACCCCTAACTAAATTCTTATTAAATTATTCTAATTCATATTATAAACTAAAATATTCCTATTTAAATCTAAATACTTACCTATAAAATAAACCTTAAGATAGCTACAATATAATTAATAATTACATTGTAGCTATGTTAGGGTTTATATTTATTTTACAGGTAAATTGTTAATTATTTTAACTAGGTATAATAGCTATTAAATAGTTATTAACTATTTAATATCTACCTAGTTAAAATAATTACCCAATTACCTGTAAAATAAATCCTAACCTAAGTTACAAATACACCTACACTATCAATAAATTAAATAAACTACAAATATCTATCTAAAAATACAATTAAATAAACTAAACTAAATTACAAAAAAAACAAACACTAAATTACAAAAAATAAAAATAAGATTACAAGATTTTTAAGCTAATTACACCTATTCTAAGCCCCCTAATAAAATAATAAAGCCCCCAAAATAAAAAAAATTCCCTGCCCTATTCTAAATTAAAAAAAGTTCAAAGCTCTTTACCTTACCAGCCCTTAAAAGGGCCTTTTGTGGGGCATGCCCCAAAGAATTCAGCTCTTTTGCATTTAAATAAATATACAATACCCCCCCCCAACATTACAACCCACCACCCACATACCCCTATTCTAAACCCACCCAAACCCCCCTTAAAAAAACCTAACACTACCCCCCTGAAGATCTCCCTACCTTGTCTTCACCACGCCGGGCCGAACTCCTCATCCGATCCGGGCAATGTCTATCCAAGCGGCAAAGAAGAATTCTTCATCCCGGCGATGTCTTCCTCCAAGCGGCAAAGAAGAATTCTTCATCCCGTCGATGTCTTTCTCCAAGCGGCAGCAACGTCTTCTTCCTTCTGGCAGCATCTTCCATCAAGCGGCATCTTCAATCTTCTTTCTTCGCTCCGCCAACGCGGAGCATCCATCCCGGCCGACGACTGAACGACGAATGAGGTACCTTTAAATGACGTCATCCAAGATGGCGTCCGCCGAATTCCGATTGGCTGATAGGATTCTATCAGCCAATCGGAATTAAGGTAGAAAAATCTGATTGGCTGATTGAATCAGCCAATCAGATTCAAGTTCAATCCGATTGGCTGATTGGTTAAGCCAATCGGATTGAACTTGAATCTGATTGGCTGATTCAATCAGCCAATCAGATTTTTCTACCTTAATTCCGATTGGCTGATAGAATCCTATCAGCCAATCGGAATTCGGTGGACGCCATCTTGGATGACGTCATTTAAAGGTACCTCATTCGTCGTTCAGTCGTCGGCCGGGATGGATGCTCCGCGTTGGCGGAGCGAAGAAAGAAGATTGAAGATGCCGCTTGATGGAAGATGCTGCCGGAAGGAAGAAGACGTTGCTGCCGCTTGGAGAAAGACATCGCCGGGATGAAGAATTCTTCTTTGCCGCTTGGAGGAAGACATCGCCGGGATGAAGAATTCTTCTTTGCCGCTTGGATAGACATCGCCCGGATCGGATGAGGAGTTCGGCCCGGCGTGGTGAAGACAAGGTAGGGAGATCTTCAGGGGGGTAGTGTTAGGTTTTTTTAATTTAGAATAGGGCAGGGAATTTTTTTTATTTTGGGGGGCTTTATTATTTTATTAGGGGGCTTAGAATAGGTGTAATTAGCTTAAAAATCTTGTAATCTTTTTTTTACTTTTTGTAATTTAGTGTTTTTTTTTTTTTTTAATTTAGTTTAGTTTATTTAATTGTATTTTTAGATAGATATTTGTAGTTTATTTAATTTATTGATAGTGTAGGTGTATTTGTAACTTAGGTTAGGATTTATTTTACAGGTAATTGGGTAATTATTTTAACTAGGTAGATATTAAATAGTTAATAACTATTTAATAGCTATTATACCTAGTTAAAATAATTAACAATTTACCTGTAAAATAAATATAAACCCTAACATAGCTACAATGTAATTATTAATTATATTGTAGATAACTTAGGGTTTATTTTATAGGTAAGTATTTAGATTTAAATAGGAATATTTTAGTTTATAATATGAATTTGATTTATTTAATAATAATTTAGTTAGGGTTAGATAGAGTTAATATAGTTAATATAAATACTATAGTAACTATATTAACTATATTAACCCTAATATAATTAGGGTTAATATAGTTAATATATATAATGTAATAACTATATTAACTATAATATACTTAGGGTTAATATAGATAATATAGCTGGCGGCGGGGTAGGTAGATTAAATTAGGGGTTAATAATTATAATAGAGATGGCGGCGGTGTAAGGGGCTTACATTAGGGGTTAATACTATTAATATAGGTGGCGGCGGTGTAGGGAGGGCAGGTTATAGGGCAAAAGAGCTGTTTACTTTGGGGCAAAGCCCCGCAAAAGGCCCTTTTAAGGGCTGGTAATAGAGTTTATTACTTTAGGGGGATTAGATTAGGGGTTAATAATATTAATATAGCTGGCGGCGGTATAGGGGGATTAGATTAGGAGTTAATAATTTTTATATAGGTGGCGGCGGTGTAAGGGGTCAGATTAGGGGATAGATAAGGTAGATGGCAGCGGTGTAAGGGGTTCACATTAGGGGATAGATAAGGTAGATGGCGGCGGTGTAAGGGGTCAGATTAGGGGATAGATAAGGTAGATGGCGGCGGTGTAAGGGGTTCACATTAGGGGATAGATCAGTTAGATGGTGGCGGTTTTAGGGGCTCACAGTAGGGGGTTAGTTTATGTAGATGGCGGCGGGCTCCTGGAGCGGCGGTTTAGGGGTTAATAACTTTATTAGGCATTGCGCATGCGTTAGGTGTTAGGTTTTATTTAGCAGATCGTGGGTGACAGCTAGATAGACATTGCGCATGCGTTAGGTGTTAGGTTTATTTAGCAGGTAGATTAGGGAGTTACAGGGCTCCAATAGTCAGCGTAAGGCTTCTTACGGCTGCTTTTTGTGGCGAGGTGAAAATGGAGTAAGATTTCTCCATTTTCGCCACGTAAGTCCTTACGCTGTATATTGGATACCAAACTGCGCTGGTTTGGTATACTTGCCTATGGCCCAAAAAACTACGGGCGACGGCAGAAATATACGCGTAACTTCTAGGTTACGCCATATATAGGATACCAAACCAGCGCAAATATTGGCGTCGCCGGCTTTTGCGGGCGATGATTTTTATCGGATTGACCCCCTGGTCTGCAAAACATGGTCACAGGGCAGGTATATCACCTACACTGCGCACTGTGAAGCGGGCGTAACCCTTACACTACCTGATCGATACAACATCATACCTGATGTTTTAAAACACGTTATTCCAAACAATTTAGGAATGTTAGGTGATTTATGCCCTTTATGGATTAAAACCAGACTCTGCATCAACTATGTAATTTTCCATGGGAGTTTTGCCATGGATCCCCCTCCGGCATGCCACAGTCCAGGTGTAAGTCCCCTTGAAACAACTTTTCCATCACTATTGTGGCCAGAAAGAGTCCCTGTGGGTTTTAAAATTCGCCTGCCTATTGAAGTCTATGGCGGTTCACCTGGTTCGCCCGTTCGCGAACATTTGCGGCAGTTCGCGTTCGCTGTTCGCGAACCCAAATTTTTAGGTTCGCGACATCACTAATAGTAGGTTTTATTTAGATTTATTTTAATTATATTTAAGTTAGGGGGTGTTAGGGTTAGGGTTAAACTTCGGTTTAGGGGTTAATAAATTTAGTATAGTGGCGGCGACTTTGGGGGCAGCAGATTATAAATGTAGGTAGGTTGCAGCAATGTTAGGGGCGGCAGATTAGGGGTTAATAATATTTAACTAGTATTTGTGAGGCGGGAGTGCGGCGCTTTAGGGGTTAATATGTTTATTATAGTGGCGGCGATGTCCGGAGCGGCAGATTAGGGGTTAATAAGTATAATGTAGGTGTCGGCGATGTCGGGGTGGCAGATTAGGGGTTAATAAGTGTAAGATTAGGGGTGTTTAGACTTGGGGTTCATGTTAGGGTGTTAGGTGTAAACATAAATTTTCTTTCCCCATAGGAATCAATAGGGCTGCGTTACGGAGCTTTACTCTGCTTTATTGCAGGTGTTAGACTTTTTTTCAGCCGGCTCTCCCCATTGATGTCTATGGGGAAATCGTGCACAAGCACGTAAAACCAGCTCACCACTTACTTAAGCAGCGCTAGTATTGGAGTGTGGTATGGAGCACAATTTTGCTCTACGCTCACTTCTTGCCTGTTAACGCCGTTTATGAAAACCTGTTATACCAGCGATGTAGGTAAGTGAGCGGTGACAATAACGTGCAAGTTAGTACCGCACCCCTCATACTGCAAAACTCATAATCTAGCCGATAGGTAGTTAATCGTTAGGATCACAGAAACTTAATTTTACGGTGTGGTATTACAAATGAAAAAGTGCAAATCAAGGTAGCGAATTCTACTTAATAGTAACCCTGAGCAGCTTAATCGTGCAACTGTTAAGGCAAAACACTCCATCCAGTCTAAGTACATAGATACTACAGTAAGGTAGCCTAAGGCTGACTAAAACACAGGAGCTCCTAGGACTCCTCACCAGTACCTTTGTGTATTTAATGTGGATGCCTCTGTGAGGGTGGGTGTGTATGTCTTTGTGTGTTTTCTGTGGATGTCTCTGTGAGGGTGTGTGCATATGTCTTTGTGCATTTTCTGTGGGTGTCTCTGTGAGGGTGTGTGCATATGTCTTTGTGCATTTTTTTATGTAGGTGTCTCTGTGAGGCTGTGTGCATATGCCTGTGTGTTTTCTGTCGGTGTCTCTGTGAGGGTGTGTGTGTGTGTATGTCTGTGCATTTTTTGTGGGTGTCTCTGTGAGGGTGTGTGCATATGTCTGTGTGTTTTCTGTGTGTGTCTCTGTAAGGGTGTGTGCATATGTCTGTGTGTTTTCTGTGTGTGTCTCTGTAAGGGTGTGTGCATATGTCTGTGTGTTTTCTGTGTGTCTCTATAAGAGTGTGTGCATATGTCTGTGTGTTTTCTGTGGGTGTCTCTTTGAGGGTGTGTGCATATGCCTGTGTGTTTTCTGTGGGTGTGTGTGTGTCTGTGCATTTTTTGTGGGTGTCTCTGTGAGGGTGTGTGTATGCATTTCGGTTTGTTTTCTGTGGAACTTTCTGTGAGGGTGTGTGCATATGTCTGTGTGTTTTCTGTGTGTGTCTCTGTAAGGGTGTGTGCATATGTCTGTGTGTTTTCTGTGTGTGTCTCTGTAAGGGTGTGTGCATATGTCTGTGTGTTTTCTGTGTGTGTCTCTGTAAGGGTGTGTGCATATGTCTGTGTGTTTTCTGTGTGTGTCTTTGTAAGGGTGTGTGCATATGTCTGTGTGTTTTCTGTGGGTGTCTCTGTGAGGGTGTGTGCATATGTCTGTGTGTTTTCTGTGGGTGTCTCTGTGATGGTTTGTGCATATGTCTGTGTGTTTTCTGTGGGTGTCTCTGTGAGGGTGAGTGCATATGTCTGTGTGTTTTCTGTGTGTGTCTCTGTGAGGTTGTGTGTGTGTGTATGTCTGTGCATTTTCTGTGGGTGTCTCTGTGTGGGTGTTCATGTCATTGTGTGTTTTCTTTGGATGTTTCAGTGAGGGTGTGTGTGTATGTCTTTGTGTGTTTTCTGTGGGTGTCTGAGAGTGTGGATGTCTTTGTGTGTTTTCTGAGACTGTCTCTGTGGGTGTTTCCTTGGGTGTATGTGCAAGTTTGTGATTGAGTTTGTGTGTGTGTGTGTCCATTGTCTGTTCCTTTTTAGGACATTTTAAACCTTACTACTGATTATTCACATCTTTCTACATACTTTGAGACTAATGAGACCTTTCGGGAAGTCATAAACCAACCAGTTTACCTTTAAATAAATTTTCTTGGCAGTTCAGGGTCCTTCCTTTCAGCCACTGCATGCTGTTGTCATCATATAGTTGGCATCTTCCTTGACAAAAAAATTATTAGAACTCCATATTTTGTCTTGTAAATCTCCTTTTTTGACAAACCTGTAGTCTACCCCATTTCTTGTCAGGTCAATGTAACAAGTGCTGAGTGTCTGTGTGGGTGTCTGTGTCTGAGTGTGTTTGTGTGTTTCTTTGCGTGTCTGCTAGAGTGTCTATATGTGAGTCCTTATGTGTGAGTGTGTGTTTCAGTGTATGACTGTGTATTAATATGAAAGATTTTCTTTAGAAAGAAGTGATGACATTACTTTTCTTTTGAGATGTATGTAGTTGCAATTATTAGATATTCATGTTTACTGCATTTTTATAAATATTGAATGAACTGTATTTGTATGATGCTTAAACAGAGATATGGTGGCTATATGCCAGAATACATGAGTAACAAAAGTTTTTTTTCAAGTTAAAAATGCATAGGTCATCATTCCTTTTTTATTTTCTTAAACCAATTTATCAAGTTATATCACTTAGTTTTATTTTGTCAATCTTTGTTCTAAAATGTTGTTTTTAATTTATCTGCATCATATTTTAAGAGATAGACATGTAGCTAAAAGGTGAGGTTAAATTTACTCCACTTTCTACATTTTATGGTATTGAAGGAAGGCTCTTTAACAAAACAAAATTAACTTTATAAAGAGAATTTTTAACACAGAGTAAAAAAACAAAAACACGGTGATGGTGGGGATCGTGTTTTTGGGGTCATAAGCAGCATTCCTCCTTCTCCATACACAACACTTTCACCCAGTTCTCCTCTGAATCATTCAGATGTTTATTCAGAGGGCCTGTACACATGCTTTCTTGAGCAGGGGGACCTTGCGGACGCTGCAGGATTTCAGTCTTTCACTGCATAGTGTGTTACCAATTGTTTTCTTGGTGACTATGGTCCCATCTGCCTTGAGATCATTGACAAGATCCTCCCGTGTAGTTCTGGGCTGATTCCTCACCATTCTCATGATCATTGAAACTCCACGAAGTGAAATCTTGCATGGAGCCCCAGACCGAGGGAGATTGACAGTTATTTTGTATTTCTAAAACAGCCACACAATGCAAGCTCTCAATCCAACAAACTGGGAACAAGTGAAGGGTGCTCAGGCTTATGTAATTACCCTAGACATATACAAAACACAGAAGGAGACTGCACTCTCAGACTGGACTGGGTACAGATCCCATGACCCTGCAACATGCTTAGAACCCAGGTTTTGGAAGGGACCTTGACGAGATACCTGTTCTTGTCCCATTTGGCCAGATGCGGTAATTAACCCTTCCATTTTTGCTTTAAATCTTAGCTGAGAGCATGTAAGTGAGAGCTGGACTTTCTCTGTGTGTTGTATTAATTTGTTTTAAAATTTTCCCTATGGGCCTTGCACCCAGGCTTGTCTGGAGTTAACTGCCTGTGACTCTCGGGACAGCACAGCACCCAGGGCTGAGCCTGTTGCAGGGTCATGGGATGTGTACCCAGTCCAGTCTGAGAGTGCAGTCCCCTTCTGTGTTTTGTATATGTCTAGGGTGATTATGTAAGCCTGTGCACCCTTTACTTGTTCCCAGTTTGTTGGATTGAGAGCTTACATTGTGTGGCTGTTTTAGGGACCCAGGTTTTGGAAGGAACCTTGACGAGGTACCTGGGTTTGTCCCATTTGGCCAGATGCAGTAACTAACTCTTCCATTTTTGATTTTAATCTTAGCTGAGAGCTTGTAAGTGAGTGCTGGACTTTCTCTGTGCGTTGTATTAATTTGTTTTGTAATTTCCCTATGGGTCTTGCACTCAGGCCTGTCTGGAGTTAACTGTGTATATATACACAATCAGTATAGCTTTGTAAAATTGAGAAAAAGATGTATGAAGCTAGCAAAAGAATTAATACAATATAAAAGTTATTTCTATTTAAATACAAATAACCTAATGTATTTCATACATAAACAAAAAAAGTGATTTGTCATATATTGGCGTCTGCTGGAAACATATATTGCAACACCAAGAGGACGATTTATCAAGCTGAGGCGGACAGATACGCACATACGCACCCCTGTCCGCCGCAGCTCGCCTCTGGCGGGCTTAATTTCCCTGGCAGAATTCAGCATTGCACATGAGCGCTATTTTGCGCTCGCATGCAATCTCGCTCCCTGCCCGCGCACAGCCATTCACACCCGGGCAGAAGCTATCAATTTCCCGCTTGTACTAGACCGCAGAGATTGAATTTCGCCACTTTTGAGGTGGCGAAAGATTAGGGAAGCAGCAGTCTGATGACCGCTGCTTGTTAAATATGGTGGGCAGGTTCTCTTGTGAGAACCTGCAGCCGTAGTGGGTTGAAAGGCTTGTGGAGCCTTTGATAAATCGACCCCCAAATACTCAGTCATCAAAAATCAATGGTTAATTGGGTTGCTTACCTTTGCAAGCTTGTACTCTGCTGCCACCAAGTGGTCATTTTCTAATATCAGTCTTTGCTTCATAATCTACAAAAGGTAGAAGTATTGGGCCAGATTGCAAGTGGAGCGCATACAAGCCATATTAGAGCACCACTTTGTAATACCAGCGCACGATTATGTGTGCTGAAAGTTAACTGCAATGCGAACGCAATCTCGTGGAGTGCTAATTGCAACCGCAAGTTCTCGGTAGCAATTACCAGCCCCTTGTAATGGCTGATTAAGTCCCCCCCCGCCAACGGGCAAATTTTCACTGTGATCACATAAAAGAGTCCTATGTTTTATTGAATTAATGCAAATTAATAATATATAGGTGTATAGTGAAGTGTTATCTATTAACCCCTTAACGACGCACAAACTGGTCTTTAAAGACCAGAGACATACCCTGTACGACATTAGGGTTTAAAGCCGCTGGAAGCGATCCTGATCGCTTCCAGCCGCTTTCAAGGTATTGCCGTGATGTCTCGATAGGGAGGCATCACTGCAATGCCTTTTTTCCCAAGACCGATGCAGAGAGAGCCCCTCTGTGGCCCTCTCTGCACCGGTAGCGATGGAGCCGATCGTTGGTGGGTGGGAGAAGCTGCAGGGAGGCGGGTGGGCGGCCCATTGCTACCCGGCATCCGGTTCCTGAATGTGCACTCCGGGAGCGTGCGGGGGGGCCTGCAGGGAGCGCGTGAAAACGCATGTGTGCACGCGATTCTGCAACAACCACTGCCACCAATGAATGGGAGAGTGCAGAGTGGGAGAAAGGGAGATGCAGGGGGGGAAAATTAATGATCAAAAGGATCTGGGAGGGGGAGATGGATGGGGGTATTGAGGGGGGGCAGCTACACTACAGAAAAATGTAAATTACATAAAAAAAAAAAAAAAACTTTTTTGGGAGGCAAATTGGGTACTGGCAGACAGCTGCCAGTACCCAAGATGGCAGCAAATAGGTAGTGGGCAAGGGTTATAGAGCTGGTTGGGGGGGGTCAGAGAGGTTGGGGGCTAAGGGGGGGGGTCCATCACAGAATAATAAAAAAAAAATAATAATAATAATAATAAAAAAAAAAAGCCTTTTATTTTAGTACTGAGATGGCAGGGACAATTGTGGGGTGGGGGTGGGAAAAGAGATGTTTGGGAGGGATCAGGGGGTGGGATGTGTCAGGTGGGAGGCTGATCTCTACACTAAAGCTAAAATTAACCCTTCAAGCTCCCTACAAGCTACCTAATTAACCCTGTCACTGCTGGGCATAATACAAGTGTGGTGCGCAGCGGCATTTAGCGGCCTTCTATTTACCAAAAAGTAATGCCACAGGCATATATGTCTGCTATTTCTGAACAAAGGGGATCCCAGAGAAGCATTTACAACCATTTGTGCCATAATTGCACAGCTGTTTGTAAATAATTTCAGTAAGAAACCCAAAGTTAGTAAAAAAGTGAACGATTTCTTTTATTTTATTGAATTTGGCGGTGAAATGGTGGCATGAAATATATCAAAACTAGTCCTAAAGCCCATTCACACGGGCCATTTTTTGCAGTACAGCGGTCCCACCCCTTGCGCTCTCTCCCTCACCCTCTCTTTTGCTCTCTCTCTCTCCCCCCTCTCTTTTGCTCTCTCTATCCCCCTCTCTTTTGAGCTCTCTCTCCTCCCTCTCTTTTGAGCTCTCTCTCTCCCCCCTCTCTTTTGCGCTCTCTCTCTCCCCCTCTCTTTTGTGCTCTCTCTCTCTCCCCCTCTCTTTTGTGCTCTCTCCCCCTCTCTTTGTGCTCTCTCTCTCCCCCATCTTTTTTGTGCTCTCTCTCCCCCATCTCTTTTGCGCTCTCTCCTCCATCTCTTTTGCGCTCTCTCCGCCCCTCTCTTTTGCGCTCTCTTTCTCCCCCTCTCTTTTGCGCTCTCTCTCCCCCCTCTCTTTGCGCTCTCTCCCCCTCCTCTCTTTTGCTCTCTCTCTCCCGCATCTCGTTTGCGCTCTCTCTCCCCCTCTCTTTTGAGCTCTCTCTCTCTCCCCCATCTCTTTTGCGCTCTCTCTCCCCCTCTATTTTGAGCTCTCTCTCTCCCCCATCTCTCTCTCCCCCCTCTCTCTCTCTCTCTCCCTCCCCTCTTTCTCTCTCTCCCCTCCTCTCTCTCTCTCCCCTCCTCTCTCTCTCTCTCTCTCTCTCTCTCTCCCATCCTCTCTCTCTCTCTCTCTCTCTCTCTCTCTCTCTCTCTCTCTCTCTCTCCCCTCCTCCCTCTCTCTCTCTCTCTCTCTCTCTCTCCCTCTCTCCCCTCTCTCTCTCTCCCCCTCACTTTTGTGCTCTCTCCCCTTCTTTTGCTCTCTCTCTCCCCCCTCTCTTTTGTGCTCTCTCACCTCCTCTTTTGCGCTCTCTCTCTCCCCCTCTCTTTTGCGCTCTCTCCCCCTCTCTTTTGCTCTCTCTCTCTCCCCCTCTCTTTTGCTCTCTCTCTCTCCCCTCTCTTTTGTGCCCTCTCTCTCTCCCCCCTCTTTTGTGCTCTCTCTCT